>NW_011335241.1:0-3738 GCF_000735185.1 Notothenia coriiceps | reverse complement strand
ATAATGACTGTCACCGAGTCATCATTTTGAGAAAAAGGCCTTTTTCCTCTTCTCTGGAATCCATCGATCTGATTGGTTATTAGCAAATGATCAAACTACTACAGAGGGAATATATTTTCGTTTGGATCACTGGTCTGGGGGAAGCTCGCGAGTGTGTGTGTGTGTATATGTGTGTGTGTGTTTGCGTTTGTGTGTATTGCTTTTGTTTCCCGGGGAAACCCCTCACGAGAAACACCGGCTGTTGTTATGCCTGCTGTGACGTTAAGTTACTCCGTTCTCCGATTGTAATTATACCGATACAAGCTTCAAAGTTGTATTTATCATCTGAATTTACCGAAACAAGTTTAATATTCTGAAAGATTTTGTATAATTGAAATCAGATGAAAACAAACTGTAACGGACCCTGCCGTGTTATTTATGATTACTCTACGCTTACATTCATAATGTCAGCCGGAGGGAGGGGGGGCGGCGCTGCGGAAGAGCAGATTGCCTGTCATCTTCCCTTTACAAGCTTAAAGAATTTATTTATCGTGTGAGTTTGGAAATAAAAGTTGCATATTCTGAAAGCCAAGACTTTGTTTGTTTAAAATCAAACAAAACACCCGAACCCCGAACAAATAGTTTTTTACTTAAATCCACGTTTATTTTTGAAATGAGCCGTTGCGACTTCCGACTGATTTCGATAGAGCGGGTCACATATTAGAACTAACTAGGGACGAGTGAAGAAAAAGTCCCTGAATAAGGATGCATTAGTTATTTATAGGCACTTTCCATAAAACCTGAGAAAACTCAGTTTGCTGTTTATGACATCGTTTTGTGCCAACAACAACACAATCCATCCTAGAAAAGTACATTATTCTCAGAAAAGGGAATTATCATATTAGCTAGGGACTCGTTTGATGCAGTTTGCGTGCTTTACTGCGTTGTTGTTGGTCGTAGCATCTGCAACAACATTTAATTAAAATTCCTCTTGCTTTCCAAGCTTCCTGAAGTTTCCCTAGAGTTGCTTATAATTTAATCACTCTCTTCCCTCGCTTTCGATTCAGTTTGAGCTGTTTTATCAATTTTTATGCTTTTATTTGTCTGTCCATAGTCCTTATGTACCTTTTATCAATTATTATGTGTGCCTTTTATCTATTATTGTAATATTATATTTTATTATAATGTTATGTGGCTGTGAAGCACTTCGGTAAACCCTCTGTTTTTAATATGTGCTATATAAATAAAATGGATTGGATTGGATAATTGAACCGGACATTCATTTGGTAGAATATACGTTAGAAAACATTAAAATAATAACGTTATTGGCAGAAAACACATCTGGGTGATGGTAATCCTCACATAAAGCACTCACGTCATGCGCTGTGCTGTATTGTGAGTCATAACTGAGAAAATCTATCGAGATGTAATCTGCACATTGATTTCCCAGACTGAAGCACAAATATTTGTCCAGCGTAAACCCTCCCTGGATCCCTATTCAAAGGCACATAAATCCAGGATTAGAACTGCTTGTTATGATTATGGTCAGTGTCAGAATGTGGGTCTTGGGGACGGGGGCAGGGTGTTTGGACAGAGACCTTTTTCAGAATGAGAGGCAGA
This sequence comes from Notothenia coriiceps, assembly GCF_000735185.1. NCBI lineage: Eukaryota > Metazoa > Chordata > Actinopteri > Perciformes > Nototheniidae > Notothenia > Notothenia coriiceps. Next base: position 2,139 of record NW_011335241.1, on the reverse strand, counting down.
GGGGATTGGTCCGGGGACTGTTGCTCTTGGTTTTGGCTCAGGTTCTGCTCGTTGTTGGTACGGAGGTTCTGGTTCTCATGGCACGGGATCAGATCACCAGGGCTGCTCATCAGAACTGACACTGCCTCTTGGATCTGCAACAGCAGCCACAGCAGGTCTAACGGACCAAAGACAAGATGTGAAAACAGACAGAGATTAATATTCTGCATTGGAAAATCCTTAATAATAAACTGGTGCAGGAATTAGTCTTAAAACCAGGAAGTGAGTTAGTATTTTAAGCCTTTTCCAGTTTGCTTGACTCAACGGTTTTGTGAATAGTTATTTTGGTTAAATGCCAGAAATAAATTCTGTGGTTAACACAATATGAAGAGATTTTTGTTCTACATCATTAAAACTAGAGACTAAATGAGGCTATTAAACTATAGACATGCAACTGGGATCTTGTTAATTATAGCCTAACACTCGCTTGCTACTTATGGCGATTGCAAAAAAAAAAAAAAAAGGGTTGTTAATGTGTAAAGATTATATGTAATATATGTAAATGAAATATTCCAAAATCCAATGGAAAAATCCCATTGTTTGATTAAAAATACTCGATGTCTAAAAATATATCACCCCTGCACCACTCTATTGTTATAGATACATTAATGAAGACACACACAGATGAATGCCAGATAATGCATGAAATAATAAAGTCTTGAGAAAATCTTGGGAAAAGGATCCACTAAAAAGATTTAACACATTTACAAACAAGTCAGGATTAAAACAAACAATGCAATAATTGTATATTAGCAAATAAATGTGGCCAAGCAGTGTGGATTTTTCCTTTCAGGACATCCGTAAGCAAGATAACAAAACACCAAGCGCCTACAAAACATAAAAAATAACCTATAAGTTAAAGCAACATTATAGAAAGCACCTTTTCATTTCATGGAAACGTCTTAAACTCCCTGTTTATAATACAGTTCTAAAGAAAAAGTATAATAATCCTCATTTAATCCCTTCATGTTGCTGTACTCACCCGGGATGGTGAGGTTAAGCTTAATAAGATTAAATCATTTCAAAATTACCCAAACAACAACAACAGCAAAAGCTCAAAGGCAGCTCTTCTAAAAGCCAGAGTTAACCAACCTTGAACTCAATTTAAAAGCACTCTGACTCTTTCCCAAGTTAATACAGTGATAAAAAAACTTCACACTTCTAGAGGATAATGAGTCCATTTCCTTTTTAATAACTCCATTTTGGTTTTCATTAGGGCTGCAACAAACGACTAATTTGATCATCGATTCATCTATCGATTAATGAAACGATTAATCGACCATTCGGACTATTATTGTCACGATCTGTCTGTGTTGTGTTTCGTCTTGTCTTGATCTGTTTTTGGTTTCCTGTTTTATTTTGAAAAGTGTTCACCCCCCGTCTTGCCTGTTGCTTTCTGTTTCTGGCCGTTTTTCAATCTCGAGGAAACTGGCTTCCAAGCCAATATTTCAAGGATACTACGTCATCGAGTGCCGCCGAAGGACTGTTCCAATCTCCAGCATACTTGGAATTCCACGAGGCCGCGTCCTTGGTTTGGGGGTAATTTCGAGGCTGCACATGGGTAGACTTTGCGTCTTTAAAATCCCCACAATGCTTTGCGCACGGACCAATTTCCCCAAATCCGTGGCGGAAAATGTAAGGCGGGGCCTCTCATATGACGCACACCTGCACACTTGCTAGCCTGTTCCACTCTTAGTTTTCCGAATACCAGGAAGGATTCTTGCCTAGCTTCTGAAGCAAGTGACTTGGAAGACATGTGCTACCAAGCAAGTATCCTCGCGATTGAGAAACGGCCTCTGTGTTCCCTCCTGCCTGATTACCCGATTGTGTTCACCTGATGCCCCTGTGTTTTCTCCTCCCTCCTCACCTGTGTCTTGTTTGTGTGATGAGTCTTGTGTGTATTTAAGTTCTGGTTTTTCTGTCTGTCATTGTTAGTTCCTTGTTGTTGTTGACTGTGTTCACTGGGGAGAGTTCTGTATATTACGTTTAGCCTTGAAATAAAGGTATTATCTCTTAAACCTGCATTTGGGTCCTGCCTGCTTCGCTCAACCCTGACAATTATGCCTTGCACAATTTCTCAAACGCTCTTATTTAGCCATC
>NW_011335240.1:0-3189 GCF_000735185.1 Notothenia coriiceps | reverse complement strand
CGTTAATAACGTTTTAATGAAGTTGAATACAGTATATTCATATGTGTCAGTGATTTCATGTCAATTCGGCGAACATAAACATAAATGATCGTGGTGAAGATGATGATTAAATTAGGATTAAAAATCGAGAGCCGGGCTGCATTTCCTCCCGTTCGTTTTTTTCGAATAACAACATTATTTTGTTAAATAACAACATGGTGATGTTTTGTAAATGATTACATGTCTCTTATTTAGCACAGTAGTATGATATCCGTGACATATGGATCTTAACAAAGTTCCGCTGTACATCCAGCATACTGTATCTCACTTTATTTCACATGAGCTCCAGTGTGGAACCCCACTGCACCCCCTGGTGGATCAATGATCCATTGCAGCTGGCTTCATTATAATTACATTTATCTATCACTGGGGCGGTCTCAAGTCAAGCTGGAGGTTTTCCCTTGAGCGAGGGCAGATCACGTACCAATCACGGCCCTCGCGTTTCAAACTGTCTGAAATGAATCGCTACATCTGTATCTACCACGACTGTGTAAATGGATAAACGTTTTTCTGGCTGCTAAACCATTGACACAGTGCTAACAGGGCTAACTAAGTTGCTAGCGTTTCCATATATCAACTCCAATGTCAGCAGATGCCTTACATGTATCTCATAGCAGGAGAATGTCTGCATTCACACACAACATACTCATAGACAGTATACTCCGGGTGATTTACCGTACGGTCTGTACATTATAGTTGGCGTTCCTGGCGTGTGAGCCACCGTTCATAGCGTGTATGCTACATAGCTAAACAAGAAGGCTACCTAGAGCTAGACATGCTAGGGAAAACATTGTTTTCATGCCAGCTACAATGAATAACCGAACGTAGCAGACCACCCGTATAAGATTGCAATTGTAAACATGTTCTTGCTAGCCTAGACTATATGTTGTTCATAGTAGGTTGGCATATTACACTGAATAACTAGCAAACGTAGGTTAGCATATTTGCTGACAAGCTAACTGTGTTGATTAGATAGATAGATTAGATAGATACACACTCCTACCACAACTACTACTAACAAATCTAAAACAAGCTAAACTAAGTTTCTCTAATATTTTGTGATTTGCATTTGATTTCGTCCTGCCAGATCAGGAAACTCCTGGCGTATCTGGCGGACAACACACACACACGGGATGACCACTCTGATGCCTCGTCCTAAAAAGCCCCGGCAGCAGCTTGCGAAGCTGCGATAGGCCAGATGCCGAAAACGCCTATAAGGGGAGGAATGGATGATATACAGTGTATATATGTATATTTACACAAAATAAAGTTTGATGGAAATACTTAGTAGCCTTTCTTCCCTGAATCATTTGCTCCTATAACATATCATTCATATATAGCAAACAGTAGTAGTTTATTACAGGTCAAAATAACTTACTCTTCTATAACAACAGTTGTAGGTACAGTTCGGTTAGTTAGCGTATAAAATATACGGCTGTGCCGACGCCTGATGTTCGGCTCAGAGTGATCCGAAAAAAGCACTGTTAGACATGGGCGGAGCCTTTCTGGTGGTTGACTAATCAGAACAGAGTGGCCGAGCTGACCAATCGGAGCACACTGGGCTCACAGGGAGGGGAGGGGCAAGAGCTCCAACGAGCCGTTTAGGACAGAGAGTGAATACACATACTTTACAAAGATGCCGTATGAGAAACCAATGTGAGTTTGAAAAATTGCACAGTATTTTTCTATTTTAGTATACCTCAACAATGGAATTATGATCAGTGGAAATGGCCATGACATGTGACCTTTAATGTCAAGAAAAGGCAGCTCAATACTTCCTTTCTTATCTCCTTTTGCAAAATAAATGGAAATATTTCCATCCGTCAAAACAGCAGCAAGAGTTGAAGAACACGTCCTTCCTATGTCAACAACATCCAGCATCACGTTATTACGTAACCTTGTTCATGTGCATTGCAATTCTCTTAGCACCGCTGTTTTCTTTTCATAAATCCTTAGAACTTCTCCTCAAATCAACTATAATAAGTTAATTAAAAAATGAAAAAACAAACTCAAGTAAGCAAGAATCCTTCAGGTATGAGCTATCAATAATTCAAACCTAAACAGGTGGGTTTTTAGTCTGCGACAATCATCTTTCCTAGACTTCAAGACATTTTGGTAAAACTGGGTAGGGGAAATTTGAACAATTTGTTTGACCATTTGATTGCAGCCAAAAAATGGTTCCAAGGAAAACATTTGGTTGGTTGGTAAAGCAAGGTCAGCTGACTGAAGAAGGCTGGGTTGTTTAGTGAAATTATAATGTAGGTTAATTCTTCATATATAAGGGAAGCATAGAAACCAGCGGACAAATACCATTGTTCGGTCAACCAATTCACACATAACTCCAACTAACTCATTAGGAACGCACATTGTTGTGCTTGCCAACTAACATCAACAAAAATACTGTGTGTGTACAACATACAACCCAATGGTGATCATGTCTGATAATGCTGGTCTTTTGGGACAGTTTATGGTAGTGAGACTACTTTTGGAGCTTGTTTACAATAAACTGTTGGGAACTCTAGGACAATCACAACCTCATTAATATTTACAACCACACACATAAGACTGAAGACATTCAGAGGATATATGGCATTCTAAGGTTTATTGGCAACAGCAGGGTTTCTGAGCACTTTCAAGAGAATTGCCCGAGGAGTGCATGAATATTTCCTTTTAAATACCCCAGACAAACACATAGTTTATAGCTCCATGGACTCTTTGTTCTCCTGCAGTCTTTCATTAGATGCAGCCCCCAGTAGACGAGTGCATTCTCTGCTTGTTTGTGTCTCTGAATGTGTCCACGCACATTAGTTTGGGCCTTTTGTGCTCCAACAGCAATGTTTGAAGAGCTCCAGGTAATTACTGCCTCCCTCTGCTCTCACCACAGGAAACACTCTTCATTAGAAACAGGGCCTCCAACGTCAACTGTGTGTGTGTGTGTGTGTGTGTGTGTGTGTGTGTGTGTGTGTGTGTGTGTGTGTGTGTGTGTGTGTGTGTGTGTGTGTGTTTGCTAAAAGATAACAGATAAAACCCCAAATTCTACACACTGAACCTTTAAGTCTGGATGTTTGATATGTAGAGAGAAGTTGTCAAAGGTGCTGCAGCCTTTACGTATCGAGGAGAAAAACGGAAGAGGAAGACAGCTGACGATCT
>NW_011335239.1:0-2110 GCF_000735185.1 Notothenia coriiceps | reverse complement strand
CTGATCACAGAGCCTGAAAGAGATCAAAGTAGAACAACATTAAAACCAAATTACATTCAGTTTAGTACAACTTCTACCGTGCGAAGACATTCATCTTTATAACAGTGATGGAACTGACAGCAGAAACAACATCAAAAGTTCTGTGATCGTTCACTCCTGTCTGTTTCAGAGGGTAATGTTAATTGACTGCAGTTAGAGAGCGGACTTCTTAAATGGTTGTTGTGTTGATTAGGACATTGCACTAATTACCCAGACAAAGCTGTCAGTAAACTCATTAGCTTGAATTCAATTAGACCCAGACGAATTCAGTGTGGGAGGCAGCACCAGGTCCCCGTATTACTCTATTTACAGCCGCTTCAAGTACAACCTAACTGATGTAGAGCAAATACATGATAAAGGGAAATGTAGTTTCCTGATTCGTTTCAGTTTCATCTGTTGAACACAGACCCAAAACAAGAAAGAAACTGCTTGCTACTTCCAAGAAACTAGATATATAAAATACCTTAAATGCAATTTAAATGAAAATCCTAGGCATATGACAAGAATCATTTGTAATGGTTGCAATAAAGGAAATCTAAGGATGCCAATATGTAGGACAAACTATGACCGGCTCCCACCATCCATGCTGCATTTATGGATTATGGATTTATTGTTTCTTCTCTTTTCTTTTTAAAGCCAGCCCATGTTTTAAAGATCTACTACCTTCATGCATTTGGTTAAGTTAGGATGATTTGATGTCTCACGCTACCACATGACCACCTTCTCCCAGTGTTTCCGTTAGTGGGTATTTACCAGACTTTGACCGGAACAATCTGGCAAATGTAAATCTAATTAAAAATCTCTTAAAGTGTATTAAAAATAGGCTGAATAGACGAGTCGGCATCTGCCTCTCTCATCATACGAAAGACAAGAAACTAAAAACTGATTTAGAAACAGGTTTAACTAATTAAACGTCATTAAGGGAATACTGTCACTCCATTGACTCGCACCTATGTCAGATAACATCGTTTTTTATCCACTAAATGTAGGATCAAAGAAAAAGAAAATTCTTTAGCATCCATGCTGCATTTGTGGATTAGGCTTTTTAGGCTACCTCCATGCATATATTTAAGTTTCAATACCTCAGGCTACCACAACCTTCTCCCAGTGTTTCTATTAGCTGGTATTCAACAGACTTTGCCTGGAAAAATCTATGGAGGTCTGGCAAATGAAAATCTCTCCGGTCATATCCTGTAAAAACTATTTCAATTGTATTAACAAATAGACCTGCCTCTCTCATCATACGAAAGACAAGAAACAACAAACTGAGAAACATTTAGAAACAGGTTTAACTAATTACCTTTCAGTAAGGGAATAATGTCACTTACTCACACTCAGGGTTGGGAGGGTCACTTTGTAAATGTAATCAGTTACTGATTACTGAATACATGGCTGTGAAAGTAATCCGAATACATTTACAGTTACGCGTTTTAAAAACTTAATCAGATTACTTTTGGATTACTTTTGGATTACTTTCTTTTTCCATCACAACTGAAACATAACCTCTGAAACGATGCAACAACATAATAAACTTTTTGGGGATGCAGCTTGGGATGTGAGGAGTGAGGGACACGGCTTAGAACGGGCGTGTCGCCTTCTGTCCTGCCAGTGTTGGCAGGAAATGAATTAAAATGTCGAACTCGGACTTCATTTTAAGGACACGTCGGCCAGGGGTGTAGAGCTATATTTGTTTAAGCACCGGATCGGCAAAACAGGAGACTCTGTGCACCAGTCTGCCTTGATCTATGAATTCATGTCCGTGACACTCACAGTATCTGCTGCCCACAGCTGTTTTATAGAAGGGAAACCTCCTTCACTTCATGAAGTCTCTGCAGCACCAGGAGGCAGCGGGAGGGTTAACTCAGTCTGAGAAGAGGAGCGCGCAGTGCCTTCACTGTGTTTACCTTCAGAATCATAAGGCTAAAGGGCGACCGCAGGCTGATGTGTTTTAACCCCACACACCTCTACACACACACACACACACACACACACACACACACACACACACACACGTATGGATAGAGAAGCTGTTCGATCCTGTTTTCCCTTGATCTTTACTCTTTGTAGTGTG
>NW_011335238.1:0-2029 GCF_000735185.1 Notothenia coriiceps | reverse complement strand
GGGGGGGGTGAGGTTGCAGGTTAGAGTTTTGTGTCCTGAAGATGAATTTCTGCACCAGTGTACCTTAATTACACTTTTTAACATATTACGAACAGCAAAGGGTAAGCATGAGGAGAACTCACAATACAGCATTTTTTCAATGGATTATCTGAATGAAAGTGCTTCATCATACCCTGTTGAATTGTTTTTCCAGGGATTCTAGCCTTACACTGCCTACTTTTCCCCCCTTCTAAAAAAGAAATCTGCGAGTATTGTGACAAATTGCCATAAACGGGCGGAAAGCATGCAAATGCAGCGAGGAGACAAATGTCCAACCTTGTGTTTAGTCGCAAGCTAAGGTCATCCACCCTCCCATCTATCACTGTTCTAATCAGCTCCACGCAGCCCCCATGCAAAGCTCAGTACCTGCTGCATAGATAACACCGAGAGGGGGGAGGGAGATAAAAACAAAACTGATAAAAGATTCAACAAGTAAACATTCATATTGCTCCGAAGCGGCTTGTGTTTTGTCCATTTTTCTGCAGGTCTTTTTGACATGTTTCTCTCTCTCCACCACTTCTAGTGTTTGCTAAACCGAGGTGTGTTTGTTTTGCTTGTCAGGTGCAGACGGAGGGGTTTGACCTGGGATTGTAGAGCTTGTATTTGAAGGTGATTGGAGATGAAATATCCTGTCAGAGGTTTGCGGTTTGGATGTCTGTCGCCGTTGTAATTGCACTTTCAGAATGCAACACCCAGGTGCATAATTGAAAAGAAAGACACACTGTTTTGATTTGACTCTTTATCACAACCATTTGCCTGTTATTGGATATCCCTCCCTCTCTCTCATTCTCCTTCCTTTCTTTCCGTCTTTGTGCTCCCGAGCAGCTTGCTTTGCCCCCGTCAAGCGATCCAGAGATAGTTGAATTAGAGCCTTGCCCCACGCAATTAAAATCGTATTATTGCTCGAGTGTGACCCGGCCTAATTTAATTGCTGTACATGCTCAAATAATGATTAATAGATACAGTTTGTGAATAGCCTGGGCGATGATGATAACACCAGAGATATGGTTAGTTGAGTGCATTATTTCCCGCTAAAATAAACATTTGGAAAACACATTCGGCGCGGCACATTGGATTCCTGAAATGTGATTGTAGTAACTCTAAAATGAACGATCAAAGGACTCAGCGGTCCCCCGGGAGAGGAAGTTTACAAAAACTTGGCAGAAGAAGAGTATTACTCGCACACTTGTCTCCTTTTTTGTTTCGAGTCATGTCCTTAGAAGGATTCAAAAGTAGCAACGACTTTATAATGTTACCGAATAACCAGGGTTGGGAGGGTTACTTATAATATAATATGTTACAATTAGTAGTTACCTGTATAAAAATGTAACCTAAAATTAGTATCACAATAGAAATGTAATGCATTCTGAATACTTTGTTACTTTTGGATGACCTAGGCATCAAACGCAGTAGACACATATCTAGGCAAGATGGCCTCCCTCCATTTTTGCAGTTCCAAATCCAGTTTCATTTGTTCCTTTTTGTATTTGATTTGTTCCACCTCTTTTTCAAGAAACAACAATTATTTCTGTTGTTCAAATGTTAAGCCAGACACAGAATTAGTGACACTGCTCTTACCTCCCCTCTCCATCAGTACCGCAGAGTCTAGCAAGTGAGCCTTTATAACACTTTTCAGGGTTTCCTTTGTTTGTTTGGAATCAAAATCAACAGAGTAATAATGAGCAATCTTCACCAACTGCTCCTTTGTACATTGCTCCAACAACTCATCCGAGGGACACTGAACAAAATCTTCCACAATGTTAGCCATATCAAACCACAAAAATCTAGCAACCTCGATAACCAAATTGAGGTAACATACACCAAACCTTTACACTATGCAACTAGTGGCAACAACAACAACAACAACAACAACAACAACTGGTAACTCCCCATGCTCAACTAACTAATTAGAGTATGTCCCTTATCTAACTAAACTCGTACCTAGTCTTCGTACAGATACTTGTGGTGGGTATTTATTCACTGAAACCCA
>NW_011335237.1:0-2833 GCF_000735185.1 Notothenia coriiceps | reverse complement strand
TATAAGCGGTTGACCAATCACAACAGAGCCGGCCAGCTAACCAATCAGAGCAGACTGGGCTCTGGTTTCAGACAGAGGGTGAAAAGAGGTGCTGCAGCACAGGGAGTACGAGAACAACAAAGAGCTTTTGGAATATAAAAGCATGGAGACACATCACTGTAGAGGCACAACATACTGACATACACCTGAAGAGTAGCATTATAGGGCTCCTTTAATGTACACTGAACAACATGGTAAAAATAACTCGCAGTGATACTTAACATCCACCCCCCTAACAAACACAGAGACAAATTGCCCCTTGCCTGTCTTCTCTTCTCACCCTCTCTCCCCCTTCCCTGTCTGTCACAGACCTCTGTCTTTACATTTCGGGGGAGGAGGAGCATGTGTCTGACTAGCTTAGGTATGGCTGCAGGCCTTTCAGTAACACACAACAACACAGAGGTGCATGTAAATCCATGCGCACAGAACCATGCTCTCTTTATTCAACAATACACACACACACACATACATACATACACACACACACACACATACACACACACACACACACACACACACACACACACACACACACACACACACACACACACACACACACACACACACACACACACACACACACACACACACACACACACACACACACACACAAACCCATATACACACTCTTCCTGAAACATTTGCATATTCATAACGTGTCCCACGGATGCTTCCTGCTCTCTCAACGCCTCTTGGCTCAGTTTATGTGTGTGAGGCTATTATTGTGCTGCTGCGTGGGTGTGTTTGCATGTAAATAATATACTTCTGTTGGCTCATGTGTGTACGAGTGTTAGCGCAGGGTGTCAGTCAATCACAGCGTGGTCCTCCCTGCAACACAAAGGCCTTGTCAGCAGCAGTGTGTGTGTGTTTAAAATGGTGGGGGTTGGAGGAAAGGAGGAGATGGAGGAGCTCCATCAAGGGGTGGGGGACTGATATCGTGGGGGGTGGAGGGGATTATTAGGAAAGAGGCCAGAGTTGTTTTGATGGACTCATCTCCAGAAAGTGTCAGAGATATGCTCCACTGATCTCTTTGTGCCTGCTTAGACCCTCACTGTGAAGTTGGAGGAACTCTCTGGCTTGGTCTCATCTGGTGTGATTTATGTTCACTCACATGTCCTCCCCTCTGTGTCCCCCTGCAGCCGTTCCATCCCATGGTGAACCTGCAGTGCTCTCCGGACCTCAGGATGTTCCTGTGTGCGCTCTACGCCCCCGTGTGCACCGAGTACGGCCGCATGACTCTGCCCTGCCGCCGCCTCTGTCTGCAGGCCAGGAGCGACTGCTACAAGCTCATGGACATGTTCGGGGTCAGCTGGCCGCAGGAGATGGAGTGCACCAGGTGGGTACATCAGAAAGAATCACTTCCCCCCGGATGTATCTCTGTCATTTAAACAGAGGAGTAATGCAGCAACCGAGTTAGATGTACGTGTCATTCATTTGAACCACAGAAATGTGGCATAGAGGAATACCATGCTTTTAGAAAGACAACTGGCTGCTTAACAATTACATTTTTTTCAAACATCATTGCGGGTCAATGAGTTCTGCTGCCAGATCATTGATTCAGTCAACCAAACAAGTGGTGAGACCTGAGAATACAAACAGCAAAACATCAAAAGTGACATAACTACATCAAAACAAATTGTTAAGAATGAAAAATCATTATGACAATATACAATATCTCCACAAGGACAGATATGACAGTCGTTTTACAGTTGGAAGAATCCTGTTCACCTACTGTACTAAGGAGCCGTTATTCAGAAATACTATACTGTACATGTTCTTAAGAAGAGCCTTATATTGTGGAGTATCTATTCTAATGCATGCTTTATATATTTAAGCAATAGCTCACGACAGGCCGTGGTATATGCTCATTATATTACTATATCGCTTCGCGTCGGGCCGAACCACTCCCCTTAGCTGTGATATAATGAGCATATATCACGGCCTGAAGTGAGCTATTGCTTTTATAAAACGGTTACAAAGTGTGGCAATATGAAAGAGAAATACACTCTAATTTAAATCGTTTTTATTGGTAAATAATGATGTTCAAAATAAAATAGTCCCTCCGTTGCCTTTTGCACGAAACATAGAGCGAGGTGGTTGCTATGCAACAACACTAACAGCTAGCGAACATATTAGACAGAGAGCGTTGATCCATTATTTGGCTATTTATTTACATTAATGTGTATGTTGCTGTTTATTTTGCAGCCACTGAAAAACTGTCCAGCATCAGTAGCATGGCTTACGTGGTCACTTGTATAGGTTGAGGTTGTTCGAGGCTGTTGCTTGGCGTGGCGAGAATATTGCTCCACTTTCTCCGGTCCCCGAGATTGGGCTTCCAGTAGCTCTGGAGAGAGCTTTCGCACCTGTGGCCACTAACGGTCATCATTTCTCTGCTTTGTTTCAAGACCCGCATCAGAAAGCTTTTGAATGGTGCTACTTTTCCAGTTGGTCTACCTGCTCTTCACGTAGCTCTGCATGTCGTAGTTTAGGTGCTTTTTTTTCTGGAGATAGGCACTGCTCAATCCACTCCTCCATAGTAAGACCCCCCCGGAGGTCGAAGTTAATCTTAAATGTTTCCATCTCATGCTTTGTAAGTTTGTTTCGTAACGGAAGAAATGTAAATATATTTATAAAACTGACAAGTCAAATCAAGCAATCTGATTGGTCGATAGCGTTTTTGCGGACCTCTTTGATTACAGATTTGAAAACATCGTTGCTTGCTTTAAAAGTAGCACAATTCATTATGTTAAACCTTCGAAAGTATCTAGATATCCCTGCCCTAATGCCAAATGAA
>NW_011335236.1:0-10226 GCF_000735185.1 Notothenia coriiceps | reverse complement strand
GGGGTGTGTGTGAGAGAAACTATGTAAAACATACTGATGTCATTTATGAGTTGAGAGTTTAGAGCACTGCAAAGATCACGCTGTCTAGACTCTGGTAGTGCTATAATGGAATTCAGCCGGATTACTGTGATTACACTTGTAGTTGTAATACGGGTAGCCAGAAAGCTTCGGTTTCATTCACTGATGTGTAAGGTCCAATTGTCCAATGGCTCAGACTCATAATTCATAGGGGGAGGATTTACTCTCTCTTCCTTCTCATAAACATGACTTCCCAGAGATGCTGGCATGTGACTGAAAGATCACAGGTTTAAATTACTTTAGTTTATCAAATTTGTTTGTCAAGGACCATATACAACAACATTAATCTCAATTACAGCATGGAGAAGAGATGCATTGTATTAGATTTAGCTGTTTTCCTCCAACAGGCCTTTTATGGTTACTTTTAATTAGTGGATATCGTTGTCAGCAGGATAACGAAAAAACTACGGGTCAGATTTTTTTGGAACTTTGTGGAAGGGTGTAGAGTGGTCTAACAGGGAGGCTATACATCTTACTGTTTCCGAATCATAGAGTAATACACTTTTAGTGAAAGACGTTTTCGATTTCCCCATTGTAATTCTTTTTTCTAATGTGTTGGAATAACATAAATTCTAAGACAGTGCAGTGATCTGACTCATTCAATGCAGAGATGTCTGAAATATAACAATATAAGATTATAATGACCACATTTTATTTATAGAGCCCCTTCCATAGTACACTGTACACTAAAAAGTAAAAATAAATCCTATAAAGCAACACATTACAAATATACGTACAACACACACCATAAATCATAGATTGTGAAGATGTGTTTTTGGGGCTTATTCTGGAGGGAGGGGGGCAGCTATGGAGAAGGTTTCCTGATGCTCGGGGCTTGATTCTGAGTGGTGGTGGGAGGGCGAGGAGGATTGTGAGACCTGTTTGATTTTGAATAGCTGCCTCTACACTATGGCTTCATGCTTTAAGGGGAATAATATGTCTTTACTTTCCAGAGCAACTGCTTCAGGACCATAAAATATATTTTGTTTTCTCAGTGTTTTTCCTTAAAAATACCCAGCTACACACAACACAGCATAATGTTAGGTAATAGGTAATATGATAGGAGGCTAGTGTTTGCTCCGTGAATATGTTTCAGATAGCAATAAGGACTGCTTCTCTCTCTGCCATCAATCACAATGGGCCCTCGAGATATTTTTTACACCTACTTCAAATGTAAAAGTTCCCCAACAACAACAACAACAACAACAACAACAACAACAACAACATGTCTATACAGGCATAAGGACTTGACACTGAGTGACATGAAGAGGTGGTCATTCGGGACTTTGTCTCAGCGGGTTTTAAGTGCGCTCCTCAAGCAAATCCCCTTTGTAAGATACTAAAAGGTGGTTTTACAGTAGGTCTGATACTGTTGACAACACAATAGCTGTTGTCTTTCATCATCTCTCATCTGTCTGGGACAATCACTCACCTGTCTTGGAAAGGAGCCCTTGGAAGCTCTTCTAATGGTACATCAAAGCACCTTAACGTAATCACCAAAGCTGCAGCGAGAGACCACAACAAAAGAAAGAAACAGTTGGGAAACTCCCCGACCTCTGACCTTTTCCCTTATGAAACTTCCCATGAGGAATTAAAGCACTCAGATGTGGCACACATGAACCCCTTCTCCCCAGCCCACTTCCGCCTCATGAGCTTGCATTTCGCTGTAGCCGCCGCTATGATCGTGCAGCGTGAACCCAGGTGGGGTCAGTTACGGCGACTGGATCATATCTGAGAGGGAACAAGTGGATCCTCTAGAGACCACAAATATCTCAGCGAGAAGTGGGAGGCAGAGAGTCTAAGTCGAATTTCCTCGTCTGTCTCGATGCTCAAGGTTCCCAGACGTTTCATATGGGAAAAACAGCCAGTTCTTTCAGATGAGAGGAGCCATCAAGCTGTCCAATCATCAAGGTTACTGCGTAATATATCACAGGCCGACTTTAATAAAAACAGAGGGAGGAAGGCATGTCAAAAAAGAATGGCCTTGATCTCATACATCTGCAGAGCGTTGAGGCAACACCATCGGGACAGGTGCCCGAAAGCTCTCAGGAGAGTTCAGGTAGTAAAGGTAGACACGGCCATGCTGTGCTGCAAGAACACACAACGGAGCCAGCAGCAAGCATTATCTGCTGTATTCAAAATTGGAAGAAAAAAAAACGAGCTGGAAACAGTCTTAAAAATGTAAATTACAGAATGATGTCATTCCATGTTACATTTATACATAAAGGGTCAAATGTGCACTTCTTTTTTTTTGCATTATAAGAAATGATTTGACACTTACTTGTAGATACTGTACATAACATAAATACATCCACAAATCAGGAAAAGAGAAAAACGAGAGAGTGTAAAAAATATGAATGTTGTATCCTTTATGTGTAAGCTATACCTTATAAGTTATAATCAAATTAAACCACTTTTATTCAACATTTATAGTTAATAATTCGAAGTATTTTTCTAATCTAGTTTGGTCGCCTATCCTCCCTACCCTGACTTTAATTAGAAAAGTATTTGTGATACAAAAGAAAATGTGTTTCACTCAAAACTAAATGGAAAACGCAGTTTGGTTGTGTCCGAAGGTCATTTTTGTTAAAGGCTTATATTAATGTGTTGCCAACTCATAGAAGGGCTCATCAAGATGGGCACTTGAAGAGGCCGAAAAGTCTCACGGAAACGAAAGAGTAAAAAAAAGAGAGTCAGAATGCGAGCATCGTGGGAGAGAGATTGAGAGATGAGGGAGAGTTTATTCCTTTCCCCTAATCTGCTGTCCTATCCTTCTGCGAGCCTCAGACCCGCGATGAGTATCTGAATCTGGCCTGCATATCTTGGACTGATCACTCCCTGGGGTTCCTCAAAATGCCCCTCTGTGTTTGGGCTGGCTTGAAAGAGAGCTGATAGTATTCAAAGTACCAAGACAAGAGAGTGACGCACACAGTCGCTGACTTTTATCTCCTCATCGGCAGCTGGGAGCGCAGCATGTCCTCCGTCTCACGTTCCTGCTGCGGTCGGCCCCAGATGCAAAACGGGCCACGGACTGTGCTTCATAGGTCAATGGCTAGGTGATTTATGAGACAGTGAAGTAGCACACAATAACAATGCACTGCACGCTGTACTCTAGTTTCATTTGACGAGATCCATTGTAGGTATTGAAATTTCATCAGCTGGATCTCTGTTGAAGCTCCTCTAAGCCAGCATAGATGAACTATGAATCACTTACTCTTGCAGAAAGCCTTGAGGGGCAGTCAGCTGATAACTTAATCATGTTAATGTGCCAAAGCGCTTGGTCTAATTTCAAACAGAGAACAACAGGATGTTGGCCTGTGTTGTAATTTGGACCCACCAAGATGCTGCGCTGCATTACTGTCAGGAAAACTGGCAGATAGAGCGCGGCACACTGAGCGGATGTCAATAAGAGTGCCTTCGGTGAAGATTCGGGTCTAACTGTTCCTCGCTCTTATCAGCACCACAGATCACTGCTGGAAGGTTTTTCCAATACAAGGGAGGTCATCGCTCCACTTGCTGCACTTTTAATAAACAATGATTGTGTTTGTTTGATATTCTCATCCGTTTGCAAGGCTAGTGATAAGACATTTTATCTTTCGAGATATTTCAGTAAAAGAAACCTTTTGATCAGATCTGGTCCACTTTTTGCTGAACGTGACAAAAAAGGTTGTTATGGTTACAGATAAATTACTTCTAAGGGTCTTAAGGAAAGTGCATGTGGTGTAGTTGAGGGAGTTTGAACTGGTTTGACGTGTGTGTGTGTGTGTGTGTGTGTGTGTGTGTGTGTGTGTGTGTGTGTGTGTGTGTGTGTGTGTGTGTGTGTGTGTGTGTGTGTGTGTGTGTGTGTGTGTGCGCGCACATGTAGGCTGTGTTTTAGATGAATTCAGTCCCATACACGTAGTGTGTGCTCGTGTAACTAATTTAACAATGCTGAATTACCAACTGGGCAAAGTGGACAATTGCCCAGACTCTCAGGGGCCTCTAGGATTTCTAAATGCCCATTGTTTTTTTGTAACTGATTAAATGCAAATGTGGTTGGTGTTATCCACCACTAAAGGCATGGAGGGATTAGGATCAAATGGGCCTGTAGGCTATAGTAGCAAGACACCCAAACTCAAATACCACTAGCCATGTTGCGTCTCTACGTTGTAATTTCGTAATTTTTTCATGGTTGTTTTTGGGATCTTTGTTGTAATTTTCAATTTGATTGTAGGCATCTATTTTCAAATGTTTGCATCGTTAGTGCTCGTTAGTTTTTTACTTTAAGCCATTTTTTTTAATCATTGTTGTAATCGTTTTTATTAACTGAATTTACTTTATTCGTGCAAATGCTGTGCTACAGCTTCAGCTTTTTATACTTTTAACATGGAAGTCAATGGGAGATGCCTTCAAATCCTCTTTTCCTACACCTTGCGCCAAATGCTACTCCTTCCACATACTTTCAGCTAGACACTTGATACCAACTTTAAAATGATCACAAGACCTTCAGCTATAAAACTTGCTATTCAGATTCTTCATATCTTTTACACTTTTTGAGAACTTAGTTTGGAGCTTGGTAGAGAGGCCTTTTTCAGATTTTGACATTAGTGTGGATGGAGCAGCTCGTTAAGTCTAGAGTGCTTTGATCTCAAAACAGAGTGCAGGAGTGCTTGAAATTCTCCCCAAAAAATGTTTTAAACTTGCCACAATTCCCAAACCCTACACTCCTCAGACATATTTTTTCATGAAAAACGTAGGAAAACCTCTCCTAGGTTGGAAAATAAAAAAAAATTAAGAAAAGATATTAAACAAAATGCCTCTTGAGGGCATGAAGAGACAAAAAGTCCACCTAGCTCCCAATTGATTCCCATGTTACATTTTTCCGGACCTTTCTTCAGAGCAGAGAGAAGTACACTTTAGACAAACTGCTCCCATCTCCACATTTTACACACAAAACCCCCCAAAAAAACCATAAATCCGTTCATTGGGGTTCTCTGATGCTCACGGTCTGCTAATTTCTTTGATAGGAGCCATAGTTTTTGAACAGGTGGCAAAATTGTCAGATATAATCCTCAATGCATTCTTAATGGGACTCAGTGCTGAAGTTGGTTACCATGGACACCTTTAATCTCTGGGCTCAAGCACAAGTGTTATGATACGTCATTAGCTCAAACACAAACACCTGTGTGATGATGTCATAACTCCAATTGACGAGCTCAGAACGCCACCAAACCATCACACTGTGGCTCTGAACAGCTGAGTGACATCTTCTAATCAGAGCAGACTTGCCCACAGACACACACACACACACACACACACACACACACACTGAACATCTCTACCACACACACACACACACACACACACACACACACACACACACACACACACACTCAGACACACACAGAGACACACACACACACACACACACACACACACACACACACACACACTCCCATATTTAAGCATCTCTGTGTGAGCATGCTTAAAGGTGAGGAGGGCACGCACACATAAATACACACATGGACTATTCTATAAGCAGCTGTGAATGAGCAGGTTAAATGATGAGGAGGGCATCTACCACACACACACACACACACACACACACACACACACACACACACACACACACACACACACACACACACACACACACACACACACACACACACACACACACACACACACACACACACACACACACTCTCTCTCTCTCTCTCTCTCTCTCTCTCACACACAGACACACACCGATGATGATGATGAATGATCAAGAGAAGAGAGAGAGGGCGATAGAAGATTGAGAGGGTGATCAAGAGAAGAAAGAGGGTGATCAAGAGAAGAGAGAGAGTAATGTAACCTCCTAATGTAATGTATAACTCCTATGAAAATGTTCAAAAAGTGCTCAAACTTCACATGTGTGCTAAGAGTCCAGCCATGTAGACATCTACGGGACAGTTTTGAGATTTCTTCAAATGCCGTTGCCATGGCAACACAATGCTCACCATGAAACACGGTTTTCTCATAACTTCAGTGAAAATGCTCGAAATGGCCCAAAACTTCTCAGGTTTGGTAACGATGCAGCCATCAACACATCTAAGCGTATTATGGATAATTCACCATCAAGTTAGTTCAAAAGTTTGCAGTTCAAATATTCTGCTGCTTTCCCAAGCCTTTTTACTTTATTTTCTCTTCTTAATACAAATTCATTCACTACTACTTACATCTGATATTTAACTCCTTCAGCCTATTTTCAGCTGCAGAAACCATTCAACTATTACATTATTCAGCTATTTCAGGACATCAAGGCTATACATGTTGTTGTTTATACCTTTTTTTTGAGGGGTTTTTTCTTTCTTCATTTCTTTTTAGTCATTTTGTGGTTTTGTTGCGTGTCTATGTTTATTTTGTACCTCTGAATTGGTGGAGGCTTTGCATCTACAAAGTCACTTTGCCAGGTTCTTAGATCATTTTATAACTATTTCTTGTCATTTTGTGTCTCTTTTCAGTAATGTTAGGTCTCTGTGGAGATGTGGTTGTCTTGTCCTTGCTCTCATTATACAATTGTTTGGGTCATTTTACAATTATTTGTGTCTCGATGCTGCTGGTTTTTTGGTTATTTTTGTCATTGTATGGACATTGTCATTCTGTGTCTATGTTTTAGTTATTCTTGTCTCTTTGTGGACATTTTTCATCTTTGTAGTAATTATTTGTGTGTTTTTGTAGTCATTTTTTGCAGTTTGTAGTTTTGTGAGTCTTTTTTGACTCCTCGGTCCCCAGGGCCTGTGAAGTTAGATTGTGCAATACCCCATCCGTCACCAAAGCATTATAAACTAAAAAGATAAGGATGTGAGTACTTGAGACTAACTAGTGCATACAACGTGCTGTCGGATCACGTCCAAAGGTAAAAAGTGTTTTTCTGTGTTATGGCCACACATCAAGAGGAGTGAAAAACTGTCACAGAGAGCGGTGAGATGAGAGGATCCCTCAAGCATGGTAACAACAACAGAGATTAAAAAACTAGGCTTACTTTCTCACCTCCACACAGCCGGCCAATCAATGCATTAGCACTTCATTTTTGTCCAGGGTGTTCTAGAAGGTTATTCCTGCCCTGGTCACACAGCGTGCTTGTGTCTAAATATGCATTTTTTACTGTTTAAATTGATCTTCTAGGAAGTCATCATGGCTTCAGGTGAAATGCAGCATAATATACATATACATACAGTATATACATAAGAGCCATGGCCCTGCTCAGATCTGATGTGTTTTCCTTAGTTGTTTTTTTTAACCTTTATGCTTCCTAGGAGTTAAAGACCTATTGAGATACAAAATGTATTTAAGAATGACTTCACCATGACAGGACAAAAATACCCTTTTAAAATATTTTTATTTAAATAGAACACACCAAAAAAAGTAATTCACTTTATTTTCACAATATCAGAGTATTAGAGTTATTCACTTTATATGTGTTCAGTAAGACCAGATCCTAAAGATTGTGGTGATTTGCAACTGAGTCAAAGCTGGAAGAGCAGCACAGCTAAAAGCCTCATTCAGTTCAGTATGGACTTTAATGACAGTCAGTCCTGGGAGAGATTCCCACACGTTTAAAAAAAATGTAGTGTTGAATGTAAGCCGGGAGCAGTCCAAGAACAGCGATGGTTAGATCAGACAAGGCAGAGCATCCGACCTGTCACCTGATCACACAGAGAAAAGGGGTCAGGCTTTTTGAGGCTTAGATTAAATGTTTAAAATGACAACGTCCAACCTGGGTCACTTTAAGCCTTAACTATGTCAGACCATTTTTTACTTTAAGAAGAAGAAGAAGAAGAAGAAGAAGAAGAAGAAGGACCTTTATTGTTCCCCCGAGGGGGAAATTCAGTATCTATTCTGTGTTTTATACATGCACATGCTTCTTATACAAGTACATACAAATACACACAGTTATGTTTGTGCACAACATGCACATGCTTTTTTGTTATACATATACAAATACACACAGTTATATGCACACATGCACATACATTGAGCTTATTTCTACTTGACCTTAACTTAATCCTTTTCTGTTCCCCCTCCCCAAACCTTTCTCCCCTTGTCTTTGAACTTTACATCAGAGCACGACATAAGGTGGTGTGAGGCCAGGGTTAGTGGTATTACTGCATGTAAGACGTCTACTCTCTTTATCATATACATACTATAATATGTGAAATACTGATGAACTTTTGATTTAATCACTTTGAAATCAAACAAATATTTTTTAAAGTTTCAGTTTAAAAACATATATTTTGGGATGGATGAGAATGTTTTATTGCTGTTAGTCTGTAGCAACCAAATGGAGATTTTGCTTCCGCCACTCATTAGTAAGGACAATGTACAATGGCTGTGTGTTTGATATATTCACCTGTTTAAAACAAATACGTTTTGGCCAGGTAACTATTTGAATTCTTAAAAATAGAATATAAGTCAACAGATCACTGGTTCCTCCTGGTGTTCACTGAAGGTAATCCACTTGACACCAGCACAGAGAACTGAACCCAGCACGTCTGATGGCAAAATCCCATTTATTACTTCTTTTAAAAAACCCTGGCTCCAGCTGTAAAGCTTTCTCTAATGTGTGATTTTGTGGCTGCTCTTTACCGTAACAGTAGAGGAACTTTTACTGGATCATTTGGAAACATCACAGAAGTCCCTCACTGATTCCTCCCATGAGAGGTGGTTAATGTGTGATTAGCGGTCGTGGTGTGTGTTGATGTCTGAGGCTTTTCCATGTGCCCCACACGCTACCGTGCCTTGTAAAGCCAGACCGGCCTGAGTCAGAGAGGACAGGGGATTTGAGGTTAGGCGCTGGCTGTGGAGAGCTGACAGCTCCTGGATCTAAAGCAATCTGCGGTCAGGAGTCTGGACCTCAAGTGACCAACCTTCTCATGGTCCTCAGAGGGGCGATGGAGGAAAGTCCCAGACAAAGTCATATCCGAGAGAAGCAGCCATGTAATTCTTCCTGTAGAAAAAGTAGAATTTAAGGTACGGACACACCAACCCGATTATCGGCGTTGGTGGGCGTCAGGCCGACAATGAGCGTCGACATCACACGACCTACTCGGATTGGTGTGTCCCGCGCCGTTGGGTCTTTTCAGCCGACCGGACGCCTTCTCGGCCGAAAACCCGCCGATTCCCAAAGGCAGTCAGCGAAATAAATCACTCTGATAGGCTGTTCAGCTAGCGAATCAGTACATGAGAAGCGAAACGGAAGGGAGGGACCCAAACAAACTATTAAGAAGTCAAATCTGAGATTTAATTAGTGTGAATGCTGTTTACAGCATTCCACTATAGTTCTTCAAATCTTTATTCTTATTTCAGCCAATACTTTGGCTCTCCATAACTTCAGCTTACTTTCAGCTACCGAAACCATTCAAATATTAAACTTGTTCTTCAGATTTTTGATATATTTTACACTTTTTGAGAACTTACTGTAGTTTGGAGCTTGGTAGAGAGGCCTTTTTCAGATTGTAACATTAGTGTGAATGGAGCAGCTTGTTAAGTCTAGAGTGCTCTGATCTCAAAACAGAGTGCTTGAAATTCTCCACAAAAAATGTTTTAAACTTGCCATAATTCCCAAACCCTACACTCCTCAGACATTATCTTTTCATGAAAAACGTAGTAAAACCTCTCCTAGGTTGGAAAATAAAATAAAAATAAGAAAAAATATTAAACAAAATGCCTCTTGAGGGCATGAAGAGACAAAAAGTCCAGCTAGCTCCCAATTGATTCCCATGTTAAATTGTTCCGGATCTTTCTTCAGAGCAGAGAGAAGTACACTTTAGACAAACTGCTCCCATCTCCACATTTGACACACAAAACCAAAAAAAAAACATATTTCAGTTCATTGGGGTTCCCTGATGCTCACTGTCTGGTCATTTTTTTATAGGAGCCATAGTTTTTGATCAGGTGGCAAAATTGTCAGATATAATCCTCAATGCATTCTTAATGGGACTCAGTGCTGCAGTTGGCAAATCATCATAAGTCGTCACCATGGTAACCTGTGATCTCTGGGTTTACACAAACAGGTGTTTGTAAACATTCATTCAATACTACTTACATTTAATATCTTTATTTAACTCCTTCAGCCTAATTTCAGCTGCAGGAACCATTCAAATATCAAACTATTCAGCCTTTTC
>NW_011335235.1:0-2952 GCF_000735185.1 Notothenia coriiceps | reverse complement strand
GCAACATGACAACGTTTCCATTGGTCCCTCTTCTTTAGAGAAGACCAGGAAATGGTGGATACACGGATCGTGTTCAAATCAATAGGCACGCAATGACTCTAAATAATAATGATCACGCCACCAAACACACATTCAGACTAAAGGAACCAGCCTGTTTGGAACATGTAAGAAGTAGAAAGTACAGGTATTAGTGTTCAACATGTAAGAAGTAGAAAGTACAGGTATTTGTGTTCAACATGTAAGAAGTAGAAAGTACAGGTATTTGTGTTCAACATGTAAGAAGTAGAAAGTACAGGTATTTGTGTTCAACATGTAAGAAGTAGAAAGTACAGGTATTTTGGGTTCAAAGTGTAAGAAGTAGAAAGTACAGGTATTTGAGTTCAACATGTAAGAAGTAGAAAGTACAGGTATTTGAGTTCAACATGTAAGAAGTAGAAAGTACAGGTATTTGGGTTCAACATGTAAGAAGTGAAGTCATGGTGGTGCGTTCAAGGCCCAAAACTGGGTTCGTAAGCATTTGAACCAGCTTTAAATTGGGATTTTATGGCCGTAAATTGGTTTTGATCCATTTTCTATAGTGTTTTTATTGTTTAAATATCTTCCCAGCATGGTGAACTGGGGTCTGATGGTTTGGATTTGGTTTTCTAAGATCAAAATGTGTTTTCCTTTGGTTTTACTGGATTTCCAATTGGTGTCACCTTTGTTTACTTTGCTCTAAATGTGTATCGATGGTTTAACGAATTGGCCGTCTAAGCTTTGTTTTGATGCTGTCGATGGTTTCCAATGGTTGCACTGTGGTTCTGATTTTCTAAATGTGGTTTTCTGTGATCAAATTGCGTTTTCAATGGTGTCACCTTTGTTTACATTGGTGTAAAGTTGTTTTTGAAAGTCTTAACTTTTGTTTTCGATGGCCTAAACCTAGGTTTCTATGGGTCTCTGATGGTCTCACTTGATCTTTCATTGTCTAAATTGGATATTTAAAGCTTGGATTGTGTTCTGGGGGCTGTAAGAGGGGCTTTAACCGTTTAAACTGGTTGTATGATAAACTATTTTGGCATGTTTAAGTCCAGACTGGATATTCGATGGGCAAGACTTGTCTTTTATTTGTCTTAACAGTGTTTTACTGGTTTTGGATGGAGTTGACCAGTTTAAACTGCATTTGAAGAGATTTTTTAATGGTATAAATAGTTTTCTAATGGTGTAAGACGGTTATTAGATCTTCTAAACTTGGCTTTCCGTAGACTTTTTGGTATTTAAAGCCTTAAGCTTAAACTGAGTTAAATATCATCTGATCTCTGCTCCTGATTGGCTAACTTTGGGTTTGATGACGTACATTTGGGTTTTTATGTCCTTAAAAAAGCAGTTTATTAAATTATTTTGACATTTCTCTGAATTCTGTCAGAGAGGATTTCCTTCAGTGAGTCGACACACACATGTTCTGTGTGTGTGTGTGTGTGTGTGTGTGTGTGTGTGTGTGTGTGTGTGTGTGTGTGTGTGTGTGTGTGTGTGTGTGTGTGTGTGTCAGACGGAGGGCCAGAAATCAGGTTTTATGACTTGTTGAGACATCAGTGTGTGAGTAAGTGGAGGGGGATTAGAGAGAGAGACGAGCTGTGAGCGGACGAGTCGCAGAACTCAAACTGAGTCCAAGAAAACCCAACGAGCCGAAGACACTTCCTGTTTCTTACGCGAGTGAAATCACAGGGCGTTCCTCCTCAGATTGATTTCCCTGCTTCCAGACACTTCAGGTCGTTAAGAGCCGGCCTGCAGACACAGAACCCTCCTCTTCCTCTTCCTCTTCCTCTGGATGATATTTCTAAAGTTAAATGGCCAATGTTGTGTCAGGAGGCAGTTTTCTGTGTGTCCCTGAAAGCACCACATGCTGGATCTGCTTCCAAATACACACTGACAGTGCTGGAAGTAAAACTCTACCACTGAGTCCTGCATTTTGATGGTTTTAATCAAGCTTAGTGATTTCCCCATTGCTGCTCTGATGGTCAAACTGGAGTTCAATCAGT
The DNA here is from genome assembly GCF_000735185.1 of Notothenia coriiceps. Lineage (NCBI taxonomy): Eukaryota > Metazoa > Chordata > Actinopteri > Perciformes > Nototheniidae > Notothenia > Notothenia coriiceps. The sequence goes on along the minus strand of NW_011335235.1, from coordinate 937 downwards.
TTAAACTGGGTTTTTCAAAGTATGGTTTGTTTTCATAATGGTTTTTGGATCATTTGATGGTTAAACTCTGCTGTTCATCGTCTAAATTGGGCACTTCAAGCTTAAACTGGGTATAAAGTTGAGTTTTGATGGTTTAAACTAGGATTCAGTCCAAACTGGATATTTGATGGGATAGACTTAGTTTTAATTCTATAATCCTATCTTTTATATCTTTTTCTAACTGGCTTCATAAAGGTCTGACCGGGTGGTTGATGGTCAGAATTGGCTTTTCATCGTCTAAATTGGATAATTGAAGCTTAAACTGTGTTTTCGGGGCTCAAAGTTGGGTTTTAATGGTGTAAACTCGGTGTGTGATGAACAAAATTGGCGTGTTTAAGTTTCAAACTGGATATTTGATGGGACAGACTCAGTACTTAATGGTGTAATCCTGTTTTTTAGGTGTCTTAATTGTGTTTTTAATTTAATGCTCAACAAAAGTTATGTGATGGCCTAAACTGGAGTTATATCAGTTTAAACTCGATTGAACTCGTTTTTTCAAAGTATGACTGGTTTCATAAAGGTCTGGGTATTTGATGGTCAAACTTGGCTTTTCGTCGTCTAAATTGGGAATGTGAAGGGTCATGGTTTAAACTAGGTGCACAATATCAGCGTGTTTTAGTCCAAACTGGATGTTTGATGGGCTGAAACTAGTTTTTAATGGTATTAACTTGTCTATTTATTGTCTTTACTGTGTTTCTATACAAGGTGTGTGGCCCAGACTGGAGTTATATCAGTTTAAACTGGATTTGAAGAGTTTGTTTCATAATTGAACTGGTTTCCTAACGGTCTGACTGGTTGTTTGATGGCTTATGATTGTCTAAACTGGATATTTGAAGCATTAACTGGGTTTTCAGGGGTCAAAGTTGAGTTTTAATGGTTTAAACTCGGTGTGTGATGA
>NW_011335234.1:12965-21465 GCF_000735185.1 Notothenia coriiceps | reverse complement strand
CTTTTCCCACAAAGCTTCATGAGAAGTCTTTAGTTCTGATGAACTAAGTACAGATCGCGTTCACACCGGAATAAGTCCCTGGGGGTGGATTAGACAAATGAAGCCGTTGACGTCACTTCTTCTTCTTCTGCTTTGGGTTTACTGGCAGGCCGCCCAAAATCCCCGGCTTTCCCAGCAGCTTCTACTGAAGCCTTCCGAGTAAATAGCCAGAACGCCGACACCTCCTCATCTCCACCGCTCCCATGTTTTATTTTGTGTTGCCATAAATTAGTCTCTCTGCGTTTCTGCGCTGGGCTAATGCTAACGCTAATGCTAATAATGCTAATGCAAGGATAATAAAATGGTGGCTTGGGGGGGCGTGGTTTGCAATCCGCCCAGCCAATCAGAAATATAGCTCTTTTCTCACAAGAGAGCCGCATGAGAGTCCCTGCTCTCTAGCAGGGACGGAAAAGGGGGTACAAAGGTTCTCATGAACTAATTTGAGTTCCGGCTCTTTTTTGTGTGAACGCGACATTTCGGAACTATATCGGAACTAAAGTGGGAAAAGTACTCCGGTGTGAACGCGGCTATTCAGAGGATGAGGGGGGTTGGTTGTTAAGGTGGTGTCACAGAGGGGTGGTGGTGGTACAGCCTTTTAAAGCCAGTATTTGTTCATCTGTCTCTTTACCAATCTGTCTTGGCTTGAGCGTGTGCCTCCTTTCAAGCTTTGAGCTGTAACATAGTTTTGTTCTATATTCTCAGATCCAAGTGAAGTTTTGATTACAGAATTCTTTTGTAATTTAGGATGTTCAGTGCCTCTGGAAAACAACCTCTGATCTTAAAAATGTGTCTGGCATTTAAAAGTCCCGCTTGAGAACCACAGAAAATATGGGATTCACGCAAAACTGTCAACATGCAGCTGATAAGGAGCATGAATGGAGCACAGGTTGCATGTATGATTCTGTGTCAAGTTGATTTTATGTTGAGGCCATAACACATTTAATGGTTTCAAATCTGTCTGTGATCCTGCTACTCATGCATCATACAGGTTTGGTAGCCTGAAGGCTGTCTGGCAAGGAAACGAGACAATGATAGAGCCGGCTTTCAATCACCTTTCTCACGGGGCGTCAGAACGCTGAGTGGTCTAATCTGTATGTTCAAGCAGATGTTGAGTGGGCGGACTCATGAGTAGTTGTAGACCTGCCAGTAGATGTTTGAAGTTTGACTCTTTTCTGTTGAAAATGTACAGCACTGTTACACAGCCCAAAGGGGTCTTTTACTCCCACCCACTCAGTTAGAAGCTAACAGATTACAGGTTGCAGCTAATGGTGGGGCTGTAGCTCCTCATCATGCAGATGCTCCCACAGTGGGAGGCTGTGCTCCTGCAGTCTGGGGGAGAAGATACACCAGGGCATTTATTTAGCTGCCAAGTGTTCCTACGCGACAGGAAACAGATTGGGCCGGAACTGGAGCTCAAGAGCATCAAGTAGAACAGTGCTTCCTCTGCTCCAAACCCCTTTAAAACAAGCGAAAAAGCTACATTATATTTTTGTGCAAATGTTATCATACTCACTCTGCAACACAATTCATAGACTTATTTGACATAAGGTCAAACCGTAACTCTATATTTGTTTTGTTTTTTATTAGAAATGTCTAACATTCTTTATTAAAACATCTAGACTAAATACATTTTGAAAGAGGAAATAGCACTTTTTTAAATGCAGCTCAGAAGAAATTAAACCAACTGTTGCTCAGCGATAGCTTTTAAGCTAGCATCCAAAGTTAGCTAACTTTAGATAAATAATTCTATATTTTATGAGTTACTTAATTTATTTAATTGTATTACTACTGTTTGCCACGTGTGGTTATGGTGACCAAAAAACCAACGTCAACATTCATGACATCTTATGTTTTGTGCTAGAAGTTATACAAAGAATACAACTCCATTGGTATAGTTTCACAACTTTAATATAAAAGGAGCAAGGATGTTTTCAAAATTGGCTTCCATCCATATACAGTTCCAAAAAGTGGACATCTAAAGTCTTAACGCATGATCCACACACTAGCTCTTAATTTAATATTAAATAAGTCTTCCTCAATATACGGGTGAAAAACCCAATCATTCAAGCAAGACATTGCCATTCCATTAAAAGCTCTGCTAAAAGCTAAAACATTTCTATATTTGTCCAACATACAGTAGTAGATGTTTCACGACAAAACCGACAAGCCAACTTACTTACTCTTTAAAACAGAGCAACCTTTAACATCATTCATGCACATTTAAACAGTCTCTTGCACACAGTAGCATTTACTTTAGTGTTGATACCAGTCTTCTTGTTTACTTTCTTTTTAAAATATTCCTTTTATTTCAATATATAGTCTGAGCACGGATAACAGGTGCTAGTCATTATTATTTTTGCCACTAAACATATAGCCATCATGTTCCTTAAGGCTCACAGTGCTGTGCAGACATGAGAGACGCTGAGTCTGCAGCACAGGGCTACAGCAGCAGGCAGACAGCAGCTGACATTAAAGAGTCTGGCCTGTTGGCCCTCCATAGGTGGGCTGACCCCTCATAGTGACAGCTGGACAACCAGACACATATCTGACTCCCGTGCAGCATTCGGGGGGAGTCCTGTGGGCGGCTGTGTTGTTTCAGGGGGGAGAGAAGTCCTGACAAACTTCATGTCTGCTCTAAGAGACTTAATGGCATATTTTGATCCTGCTAAATCCCTGGTTTTGTTTCATACTGACAGTATTGTGTTTCCAGAGTTACAAATAAAAGTAACTTATAAAAGTGTTTCACCTCCAGGAACCTTTCCTCCCACCTGTTTCACAGATCAGTGTTTTCTGTTGGAATGCAGCAAATATAATGTAGAATGTATTACAAACAAAACATTTTTCTTTTGGCATAAAGCCTGCTATCTCCTCCCCTGTCCAGCTGTCATCAGCAGCTCCGCCCCGCCACCCTGCACACACACACACATGAAATGAAAAAGAAGGGACATATTCCGACCACAGCTTGATGTGATCTAATGTTCCGTAGGCTTACATTATTATCAGTGTGTTATGATACAAACTAATATAGCTCCTTTTTTTATTAAAGAAATTAGTCATATATCAGCTCCCCATTGATATGTTTCGATCAATAGCCAATCACGTGCAATGTGTTTGAGCGCTAGCATATAGAAGCGCAAGTGTTACATAGTGATGTCACTGTGTTGTGGAAGTAAACAAGGAACTCCCATGGAAGCGTTTCAGGAACTTTGGGATTTTTTCCTTTCAGACCATTTTCATGCACAACAACATACTTAGCACACTACAGGAAAGGGAAAAGCCCAAAAGCATAATAGGGCCTCTGTAAAGTATGTGATGATGTGTCTTCTGAACCAATCTGTTGCTAAGGTTTAAGAAAACCCTTAACTGAAGTCCCTGTTTAATCGAGTATATACTTTTTGTCACAGGAGAGACAGCGACTGGAGACCATCCTGAACCTCTGCGCGGAGTACAACAAAGGAGACGGCAGCGAGCTGGAGCCGCTGGGCTCGGGGAGGACGGGTTTCCCCGGGGCGCTGATGGACGGCTCGGGGCGGATGCTGTCCCAGGAGAACATCCTGGGAGGAACGCCGTCCCAGGCCACGCTGCGTCTGCTGCAGAGGCAGAGGGAGAGCGACGAGGAGAACCTGAAGGAGGAGTGCAGCAGCACGGAGAGCACGCATCAGGAGGTGAGGACGTCTCCTGCTCTCAGCGCAGCTCTGCACAATGGGGACAGACAGGTCAGAGGGGACGCTACTCCATAAGACGCTCTCTGCATGCCACTATGGAACCAGCATGTGCTAATAATGAACATGGCTTTGCTTCATCAGTGGTTCTTAAAGTGAAAGCTTCAAAAGGAATGTGTGCATAAGTCCTTTATGCCAATGCATTTGCATATCTGTTATCAGGTTTGATCAGAATACCTTTTTTATCGTGGGGGGAAATCGATTTTGTGACTGCTCAATTTTAGATTAAATAATTGTTTTTAAATATCTATACAAAAAAAGTTAGTTTAGAATTTCAAATAAAAAACATTAAATAAAATATATTATATTTATAGAAACATAAGAAAAGTAAAATGTCCAATAAAATATAAAATAAAATATTTATTTAAAATTAAGGAGTTAAAGTAAAAATGCTCCTTCGTATATTTTTGTTGTTTTATAAACGTGTAGCTAAACGGTGAACAGTTAGTTATTTATGCAGCTTTCTAAAAATAATCCATCAAAATTCAGGAAATCATAGTTGTCTTATTGTAAAGCACGTAGAAGAGCCTTTATCATTAACGCCTTGATTGTCACGCTATTCTCATTATGTGTACAAACAATATCAGTCAATAATTCAAAGCTATTTGTTTATTGTCTTTACATAATCGTTGGCTAAAAAAATAAAGGGACTGATTCAACTAATTATTCATCAAATGATTGCTGTAGTGTAAATGTTAGAAGAATACAAAAGCGACACACCACTAAACTCAACTACTTATTCCATTTTGTATTCCTATTTATTGGCTTTTTAGACTGTTTGTGGAGGTCTTACAGACGTTTTAAGTAATTAAAAGCCTTTCATTATAGTGGCTCCTGCATGAACCTATCTATCGCTTCATGTCTTTTTTCTCTCTTGCTGTTGTTGTTATATAAGGGCTTTAGTGAATGCCATCTTTATTTGGCATTGCACTTTGCTGTAATGTGCCATTATCTGGTTTGAATTGGTTATAACTTGTAAATTCTTCTACCAAACTTCTACCCACTGAAACCGCCCATCTCTCTCTCCCTTCCTCTAACAGCTTGCCTTCATTTCTCTAAAGCCTGCTCTGTTTCTGTCCCTGCAGCACGAGGACTCATTGGGTTCGGGCCGTCTGGAGCTCGGTTACCTGGAAGACGAGCGCGTTCGCGTTCTCGCTCGGATCGATGAGCTGAAAAGCCGGTTTACGGAGCTGGAGCAGCAACTCCAGGAGTCCACACAAGAGGTACTACAGCTGACGGAAACATATTGTTGTTTACCTCCGTGTGAACACAGGCTGGACTCAAGTAAAACACCTACATTGTTATCAACCTAAAACTTGTGTTCTCCACAGCATCATTATACTGTGCCTCAGTTACTCTGTGGGGGCCTAAAACCTAAAGCTCAGGCTGATTCCATATTTGGTGGCTATATTTATTTTACAGATAAAGATTTGACACAATCGGGCCACCGTATAGATCAGTTGTTAGATTTGGCTGCCCATATACAGGGGCTCGGTGTGCGAGTACCCGGGTTCAAATCATGCCTTGGACCATTTCACTGCGAGTGCTCCCTGATGTCTAACCAGGCCACTTCACTAAAGGCACTGGCACTCCGAAGACCTCTTACAAAAAAAAATAAGATTGAACACAATTTATAACAAGCTTTGGAAATCCAAGACATTGTTAAGAGTAAACTAGTGGTTACCATCCCTTTTATGGGTATTGGGATGTCCAATTTCAGATGCCTTTTAAGTTTGGTGGAGTTAGTAAACAACTCCACCAAATAGAGATTACTTTTCCTTTAAACTTCTCACATGGTTTAATTGTGATAAATGTTCAAATGATCCAATACTTTGCCAAAATCCAAAATAGGAAAACAGATTTGTGTATCAGACCTTTTTATATAAAGTAGTTTGTAATAGCTCCACCTCCATCAGCTAAAAAAAGGACATGCTGCTCTCACATTTATTCTTTGTTATTATCAATCGGGTGATATCATAATATTTTAGTCAGAAGGAACAGAACTGTACTTTAATACTTAGACAACATTTAGCTTCTAATACTTATGTACACACCGCTCACCGGTAACACTGAGTGACGGAGGTTGTGTGCCCCCCCCCCCTCCAGGCGGAGATGGAGCGGGCCCTGCTGCAGGGCGAGAGGCAGGCGGAGCTGGACCAGATGGAGGCTGAAACTGACATCATCACCCAGCTTCAGCACAAGCTGGACGAGCTGGAGAGCGCCATCCGGAGGGAGAAGGACAAGGTACGGAGAGCAGTGGATACACACAGCTCACATTTTAAATGCTGGATTTGAATCCGTGAATTACATTTCAAGTCTACTGGATTCAAATATCTGCAGAGGTACATTCTTGGAAACCAGAAAACACACGTATACACTCTCTGCCTGTGCTCCTACAGTCTCCTAAACCTCTCTGAACTCTGATGGTTTGTCACTTTTGGTGTTTTGGTGTCCTACACAAGTCAGAATTCCTGTCTGGGTCGATCTATTCAATTCTTCACCTCAGGAATGCTTGGTACAGTCAACTCCAGCCATATAAAGGGCTGAAAAAAAGGATTGGATTGACCTTTTGGGGAATTGTTTTGCATGTTTTTTCTCCCTAGAAGTTTGCTCTCAGGTCAAATTCCATCTTTGTTCTCCTTAGCTGGACTCTGCTAACTAACTGACCTCCAATAACCCCTAATCCTTTCTCTGCTTCTTCATCACTCACAGTTACTCTCACACACTGTGCTCACCTGTTTCCTCCCCGTCTGCATGACAGACCCTGTTGGTCAGGAAAGCTGCCCTTTAAAGGCTGTTTGGGCTCTGTAGTGCACGGGTCCTGAAAGACACTTTTTAGTAAAGTGTTCCAATAGTGGACAGATGAAACTGTCTACTAGCATGTTCTCTTTAGTGGTTTAAGGGGGGTTCTTCTTCTTTTTACATACAACTCACCACATTTGAACTCAAGCAAGATAGAAATCTGAAATGGTGTGTTTCTAGATTGTGTTATTGTACGATAGGGTAGGTTGACATTTGTTTATACATCTAAGATGACAAGATATATATTCTGTGGGAAATGTTAAACTACATTTGACATAAAAACGTTGGGGAAAAACGGCTTAGACCTGCTGAAAGCTTCACCTGAGTTTACCCTCATATCTGAAGACGTAAGAAAACTCTTGTCAGTCCTGGTAGTCCTTTTTGCTTTACATATCAATATGAAGCTCATATCCCAGAGCACAAAACTGAAATCTATGGAAGCCATGAGATGCAAACTGAGAAAAAAAACTAAAATGTGACTGAGTCTAAACCAGAGTTCGCATTAACCGAATATTTTCCGTCTATGATTTTTTTTTAACAATGACGGAAAAATCTGAAAGCTTTCCGTAATTTTGACAAATTAGAACAAACTCAGAAGAGCGCCAAAGTTTCCCCGCAGCGGGGCTCCGGTGTTATGCCGTGTTATGCATGCCCGCCCAAAAGGAAATTATACCGTTTCCAAACCTAACTTTGCCGAACAAATCATTGAAATGTCTGTGAGCATTTGCCCCCCTCGGCAGAGTTGTGTACAGGCCGACCGGTAATAATGGATTTTGACGGAAATGTTACGATCCTGTCCGTCAAAACCTACTGTAACTCCAGCTTCTATGAGTATAGGCGTAGCCCTCTAAGTTCTGGGCCCCACTGGCTCCACGAATAGCTGAAGAAAAGCTGTTTGTGTGTGAGCAGATTGTCGGGCCTGAATCCGAAGGTGGGGCCCACCTCGCAGGTGGTACCTAGCAGGTGGGCGTGGACTACAAGGGTTTTCAGTGCTTCGTGGGTGCGCAGGGGATTACCCAATAGCGATAGCCTTAGAGGGCTACGCCTATACTCATAGAAGCTGGAGTTACAGTAGGTAACTTCAGTTTGCACTTTAGTCTGTTGTGGCCAACACGAGTAATATATATGACCTGACGAAAAATGGTAAATTAAAAATTATCCTTATTTTCAGCTGTCATAAAGTGTTTGGATCAGACTTAAAAAGTGGTTCATCAGAACTTTTTTTCTCAGAGCCTCCATAGAATTAGCACCAAAGAGACATGTTTCAGTTTTAACTGCTTAGACAGACTAACGACTGTCAGACATTGCATCGTTTGTCACGTAATTTTAAAAATGTTTTGCGGCCAAGTAAATTATAGACCAACTTTTTTTTCAACCTAATTGAGTTATAATTGTTAGAAAATATATATAGTATGTTCTTTACGGGCATGTAGAGCCTTTACATGTCACTGTGACAGGGGACATTTTAAGAAAGAAAAGCACTATAAAATGTTATTGGAATTGTATATGAACACTTAGGAGAGTTGGAATGATATGTTCTGGGTATTTGAAAACCACATACAATTTGTGGATCCCAGACTGCTTACATCCTGACAAATCAGCACCTACTTCCTTTCCCCTGCCAAGCCCTTAAAATATGTCCCGACATGTCTGTTTGCTAACACCCTACAGCTTTTTATTTGCATGGCGTGATTTTTGAGCAGTGTGTCTCTCTTTCTCTCCCCCCTGTCCATCCATCCTGTGTGTGGGTGTGTGTTGTGTCTTTCTAGGAGAGGGCTAATGTTGAGGCCGAGCGCCGGGCCCTGCAGAGCCTCCAGGAGGGCTACGCTGAGTTGGAGAACCAGCTTCATAACTGTCCCGAGTCCCTGAGGGAACAGTTGCAGGAACAGCTCAAAAGGGTGGGTCACCAGTACAACAGAAGCACCTAGACCCCCCCC
>NW_011335234.1:0-9473 GCF_000735185.1 Notothenia coriiceps | reverse complement strand
GGGTGTAATATTCAGGGGAAACCACATTTCTGAGATTAAAGTTTGCTGTTTACAAGAATACATAACAATATTTACTGTTGTTATGAATTGGAAAATAAGTTTTACAAACCAAATGTTTGTTTTTTTACCAGGCTCTAAACATTTATTTCTGCTGTCAAATTAGGAGAAATGGACTTGGAGATTATTTTTTCTGATGAATGTGCATCTTTAATCTCAGGAATTCAAAGTTTTTTGTCTCGTAGACCTTTAAGGTCTTGAGTTATTTCCTCCCCGACTCTGAAATATAATTTTTATTTTTGTATTCCTTTGTAGGTTTCAGGCCCAGTCTGCTCCTACGTTTCATTCTTGGGTGCTAAATTGAAAACAGTTAAAAGCGTTAAATAGCCTGAGTGTAAAGTCACCGTCCCTTGCCTCCTGTGAACTACAGTCCATGTAGTCCCCACACACACACCAGTGTCTGCGCTGCAGTAGAAGCATGTTCTTCATGACCGTCTGCTTGACTAAGCACGGTGCTTGTAGTGTTCCCCAAAAAGAGCTTCAGCTATTCTGCAAAATAAACGTAATCCCTGAGAGGCAAGTGAGAAATAAAAACTGGTGACCTTTAATGTATTTCTCTCCTTGGTATGTGACTTAAAAACAGGTGGGAAACAGTCAGGACATTGTGGTAATACTTATGTTGGCCACAAGAGGCAGATGAGAGCATAAAGAAATTAAAACAAAATTATTATTAATTATAAATTATTTATCTTTTAAATAAATCCTGGCAAATATGTTTTAATGGGAGAGAAAACAATTAAGCTCATACTTTGAAATAAATAATCACCAGAATTATTTATATCCTATTTGCTTCTCAGAGCTTCGATAGGAAAATTGAAAGTGAAAAAATAAGTTTAGTTGTTCTTTAAGTAACGACGCATAGTGGATGGCTTTTAAACTGAGCAGTGTGTTACGGAGAATGTGTTTCCCTGTCGATGATGTAACCACTGTTGTTGTGCCTGGGCCTCCATCAGGACGGAGATGCCTTGGAAACAGGAACCAAAAAGTTTGAGGACTTGGAGTTTCAGCAGCTGGAGAGAGAGAGCAGCCTGGAGGAGGAGAGAGAAACCATGAGCCAGCAGCTGCTGCATGAGAGAGCCGAGTACCATCGTAGCGTGGCCAAGAGGAAGGTGAGGGAACTCCTGACAGGCTTCAGCACCTCAGTATATAATGCTTTGTACCGTATGGGTTTCTGTGTAGGAGTTGAAGCAAACAATGACACTGTAGACATTCTTATACTAAAACAATGAAATAATAGTAATGATCTCCATTTAGTTACATTTGTCCAATCAATGACGTTTTGTGGGGTTATTTTTTTGTGTATTTATCATCATTAATCATTTCATTTAGCCTATTTTTTACACTTCTATGGTCGTGGTTAGGTTGAAGAACAAACGAGAAATGTTCTTGAAAGATATTAGACTTGTATTAAAAGTAGTTGTCCCCTTTCAACACCGAATACCCACAATACATTGCAACAAAATATAATTAAAATAGCTGAAAGTAACACTGCTCCCATATGAATATACATATATTGAATGAAATTCAATAGAAAAGGGACCATTTGAAAAAAATGGATTAATCCTATTTAAAGATGGTACATTTATTGTATGAATATATATATTTTCATATATATTCATATATATTTAATTTGTTAATATTATATTATATATATATTTATGATAATAAGATTACAAATGTAAATGATTAATGATTTAAAATAGATTTTAATGAACTATAAAGCTTTAAAAAAAAAAAAAAAAAGGTTATTTAGAATCCTGTGTAAAAAGAATACAGTGTCCACTCACACACCAGGCAGCGAAACAGACACCAACATCTGGAGAGTTTGTTGTTTGTTTTCAATATTTATTTTCAACAATACTATTATAACTTCCATGTCTCCTCTCCTGCCACACTGTCACAGAGCAGCTTGCATTAAAGATGTCTTTCTCCCCCTCCTCCAGGAGAAGGTGTCTGCTCTGGAGAGCCAGGCCAACCAGCTGGGCCTGCAGGCGTCTCAGGAGTGTGAGCGGCTGGCCAAAGACCGGACCCTCACCCTGCAAATGCTCCAAAAGGTACCAAGTAACACTCACTCTATGAGTACATGGAATAAAAGCTCACCCTGAGTATTTTAATTTTTTTAAAGTACAGATTATTGCCTTTGTTTTATCTAATTCTGGTATGTGTGCCTAACAGGAGAAAGAGAGGCTGTCCGCCCTGGAGAAAAGATACCACAGCCTGACGGGAGGAAAGAGCTTCCCCAAGTCCTCCACTACCATGAGAGAGGTAAGACCACTCCCAGGAACACAAACTCACACTCCGTGCTCCTGGCCTGAAAACAGTGAGGACTTTTCAGGCCTCAGCTGATTCCATCCTCACCACCATTAACCCCTTTAACTCTAAGTGTTGTAAAGGAGTGATCAGACTAATGGCAGGATTGTTTGTGCCCGTTTGTTTACAATGTGGAGTTGCCGATGATTAGTGTGTGGAACAAACTAATCATTATCACACTTTTGTGTAATGTGAATCTGAGAAACATTTTAAAGCAGGGTCCAGGCTTTCAGTATCGAGGGGTTTAAAGCTTCTTAACATCATTAATATCGTTGAAATGCAAAGTCAACAAGTGCTACAGACATTCTTTCTGCTCAGTTGCAGATAAATAGGCTGACAAATACAGAAGTTACCCTTTAACAGAGGAAGGGCAAACGACAGAACCTGATTCACACAATCCTTCCTTTATTCTGGCGAGCAGAAGTTGTGTTGCATCAGTTTTCTGTAGGCATTAAAGGCTTATTCCTGAATTGTTGAAACAGGATGCGCTCCATGTCAGCGAGGCAGACCTGTTGTCGGAGGACGTCCACTCCTCCCAGCATTCCCTCTGTCGAGCCTCTGCTTCCTTCTTACATCCCCCCCCTCTCTGTCAGTTGTACCCCAGCAGCCCAACAGAGGTAACCAGACTAATGATCGCTGCATGAAGCCCCCCCGCTCCCCCCTCTGCTGTTTTTGTCCGGGTCACAGTTCCACTCTAATTGCACCGGTTTTCACTCGGTTCGCTTGTTTTTAGAGCAGCCAGCACAGCAGCTTTCAGTTTGAGTTGGGTCTGGTCCGAGCCCAGGGATGTAGTAGAAGAAGCCTCAATGCCCACCATGCTTTTGACACAAATAACCATTGTTGAACAGGAGCAAACATTTATATCTGATAGATGTTATATATAGGGCTGTACTGAATGTTGTTTTCTTGAATGTCTCTTCCGTCATATTTTAAGATGTCATCACACTGAAAAAAACCATTAAGCTTTAAATTCCAGTGCGATTGGATTAGACGCTTTGTCTGGTTCAAGACGGAGGCTAAACCGTTTTTAAAAGCATTGACAATGTTGTTTTTGAAAGGCTAAAAGACAATAAATATAGATTACATTAGAATATTTCCTTAAATAAAAACATGCCATGGATCTTGCAAATTAATACATCTATTCCTTTTTCAACCCATTTTATCTTTTGAACTTTCCACATTCATATCTCAGTTGTCCAGCAAGATAAACACGTCCATACAGTCACTCTCAGAGATACAACGTAATGTTGAGATGCTTCACTTGTATGAGCAGTGAAATAAAAAATGTATAAGTGTCTGCAATCTGATCACAAGAATGCACTCAAGATGATATATAGTGTCACAACACAAAGACTTACACATCCATTTTGGAATTAGCTAGACTAACTTTCTGTCCCATGGGAACTAGAAACACTCTGACACTGCGACATGAGAAGTGAATAGCAGGAGTCACTAGAAACACTTCATGATTGGTGAAGCCAGAACATTAACTGTGCACAAATATCAGCATTCGTTTGGTTTAGAATATATAAAACGGTTATGAAAGAAGCTTCAAACTATCCGGCACAGCCCTATTTAAATCTAACTTGTGATGACTGGAGGCCACAATTCTTATTGACACTACATCCCTGGTGGTCGGAACAGCAAACTGCAGTGTGAGAAGCACTTTGTGTTGCTTGGTGTGTTCCTGTTTGTCTGTCGCGCCACTTTTTCGGGTTTGATTTCCCTCAACGTGTTTGTGTGTGTGTGTGTGTGTGTGTGTGTGTGTGTGTGTGTGTGTGTGTGTGTGTGTGTGTGTGTGTGTGTGTGTGTGTGTGTATTCATGTCGAATGCACTTATTGTAAGTCGCTTTGGATAATGCAATGTAATGTATAAGCTGTAATAAGCAGTGCGCTGTGGTGTTGTCCTCATGGCTTCTCCTCCTGTCTGGCTGCTGTTGGCTATGGGTATTCAGGAGTACTTGAAGCTGTCTGATGTCCATAAGCTTTACGGCAGCCCTGAAGGCAGCACGCCCCCCCGCTCGCTTGCTGTAGACGCTGAGTTAGCTGGCCCCGGCGAGGTACCATCACTTCCTGTCTGTCCTTTTCCTGATTCCTCCCGTCTGTCTCTCTCCATCCTGTCATTTCCATGTCACGTTGCTCCCTCTGCTGGTCTGTTCAGCTGTTGGCTCTGCTCTCTGCTACATGTTGGAGCATCGTGGCCTCACTCTGCAGTGAGCACTCTTACCCGTACAAAGCTGCTCTTTTGTATAACAAACTGCAATTTTAAAACACTATTTGTATTTCATTTTGCATATATTTCATATTCAAATGGACAAAATAATAATTCAATGAATCAATAAAATATATAATTATTATATTTGTATTTACCATAGGGACATTCGATCACATATTTATCACATTTTTATTAAAAATAGAAGTAAGAACAGGAATTTCAAGTCCAAGAAACTCCAATAAGGGTTTATTTTTTAAATAAATAGTCCTTCCACCGCTCATCATTCTTTTCTACAAGAACATTGCTTTATATTTCTATTTGGAATTTCTATTAGACAAACAGAAGTTTCCGAAGACTACGTAAGAAGTAATGTGTATACCCATTTCACATGAACTTCAGAACTTTCATGTGTCTGGATCAACATTCAGATCAACAGCAAACTATACTTTTGGATTTCCAACGTTTGTATTCCAATATTATCATTTTATTCTGCATTTATCCAGTTACTGTATCCAACGTTTTGCTTTCAAATCTATTATGTTTAAATGCACAAGAAGTCACAAAAGTGATCAAATTCAAAAGTGAGTTATGTCAGTCAAGAGAACACACATGGTGATGGCAGCTTTATATTTGAATGATATGATCAGAGACCAGTTAGCTATATACAGTATGTGGACTGCGTGAGTTTCCCTCCTGCTGCCTGTCCCGCTGACGTGTGTGTGTGTGTGTGTGTGTGTGTGTGTGTGTGTGTGTGTGTGTGTGTGTGTGTGTGTGTGTGGCCTCTGGAAGGAGTATGTGACAGTGGGCCAGTTGAGTCAGATGTATGGGATGCCGCAGGTGGAGTCGTCCCCTACCTCCCCGCTTCGTCAGCCCCTGCGGTCTGGACCTGTAGACCCGGCCTTCTCCTGCCTCCCCTCTCCTCGCAGCTCCTCCCTCTCTCTGTCTGTAGAGGTGTGTGCTTCCTTCCTTCTTTCCTTCCTTCCTTTCTTTAACCTTCCTTCCATTCTTCCTTTTTTCGTTCCTTCCTTCCTTCCTTCCTTCCTTCCTTCGTTTATCACTTCCTTTCTTTTTCCTTCCTTCCATTCTTCCTATGTTTGTTCGTTCCTTCCTTCTTTCCTTCCTTCCATTCTTCCTTTTTCGTTCCTTCGTTCCTTCCTTCCCTCTGTCCTTCCTTCCTTCCTTCGTTTATCACTTCCTTCCTTTCTTTTTCCTTCCTTCCATTCTTCCTTTGTTCCTTCCTTCCTTCCTTTGTTCGTTCCTTCCTTCCTTCCTTCCATCCCTCTTTCCTTCCTTCCCTCTGTCCTTCCTTCCTTCTTTTCTTCCTTTTTTGGCTGCCTTTGTTTACCAGCTGTCACCAGTTCAACCAAAAAGTGTTGGGTTTGTTTGATTGTAATATTTAATAATATTAACCAGTTATGTATTCTTTATTTGTAGTAAAAAAAACACTAAATACTTAAAACCAGCTCAGAATGTCTATGTTTATTGATTTGTGACACCTTTAAAGTCCCTATGCTCTGGCTTGAAGTTATAGTTTCACCTGATATATAATGAATAAATCCTTAAGTTCTTAATAATATCTCCTCTTAAATGCGTGCATACATTCTGGTATTTCTCATTCTGGTATTTTGTACAGACTGTAAGCTGTTTAACATTTTCCGAACAATGGAAAGCAGTTTGTTCTTGTAACTGTATTAAAAAACAACAACATCAGCGTTAATTGCAACTAGAAAACAAAGGTCTATTCTTATGCATTAAGATATTGTTAATTGTAATTCGCAGCACATGGCTCCGAGGAACAAAGTAAAACATAAAATGAGATGAAAACTGAAATATCCCTGTGAGTAACTGGGTCATTGCGCAGCGACATTACAGAAGAGATATGTTAAATAGGTATATGCAGCTGGAGGGTATAAAGCATAATGTTGCTGACAACAATAAAACATTGAAGATATTTAAGAATAATTGAATTAAAGCTTTTGAGGGTGTATCAAACAAATGTTCCTGTCCTCTTCCTGCTGTCTGTGAATGCTTTCTAATCTCTCTTATTCTTTGTTTCCTCTGCGCTCGCTCTCTGCTCCTCTGCAGTACCACTCTGAGAGCAGCAGGCCTCACCTGCCCAAGCTAGATTTAGAGCAGTGGTACCAGGAGCTGATGTCAGGCTCCCCTCAGCTCTGCCCCCCCCCTCTGCCAGCCAAGTCTCAGTCGGGACGCAGGCCTGTGCTGCAGGTACAGGGCCGCTCTTCTTTCTCCTCTTTACCCCCCCATCCTTCAGCTGTTTGTCTGTGCTGTTATTCCTCTGCCAACCTTCAGCTAGGGAGTCTAAACATGTGTGAACAAAGCTGTGTTCACATCGTATGGAAACGTCCTATACAACTACACTGAACACACTTTCTCCCGGATGATGTCGCTTTTTTAAACGAGGTTTGAATTGTGAATTCAAACAAAGCTAAATCACTATATAGAACATCTTTGGTTAGAAAAATATATTTTTTTCCGCTCAAAATAAATATATTTCTAATGTGATTGAAGGAAATGAAAATAAAGCCACATTAACTTTGCTTTCCCACGGGACAAAAGCAGAAGTCCTGTGTTTGTTTCAGCCATCATTCAGCCCTCTTCCATAAGCACACTTCCACAGACTTTGATTAGAATCAGGATCAAAATATGTTATTCATTTCAGAGGGAAGTTACGTTTTGTGAGAGTTGCACCATATTAGAATAAAAATAAATACATATTTATATAGATAAAGAGGTCAAATATGCCTAATTAAGTCCTTGTAGCTACTGGGACACAGTCCTCCACATCACAGGGACCCTAAGACATGGCAAAGCTCCTCCTGTTGGCCCAAACAGTACGGAAGCCTTTTGACGTAAACGATCCCCACAGTGCAGAAGCAATTGTTGGAAACACAGTTGTCAGATATATCCTGGTGCAGTACATTTTCCGTAAAGCACATTAAATGAACTCCAGATATTCCATCTGACTCCTAGCTAACGCCATTAGCTTGTCCATTTCATTAGCCAGTGATCTCCCATGTAGTTTCAAAACCAGAAACAGAGTCCAAAAATCTTTTTACTTCCGGGATGCAATCCATTTCCCTACAAATGTTATTGCCAATGTTGATATATGTGAAGCCAACTTTGGAGACCGGGCTGCACACTGAAAAAGCCTCCTTGAAGCATCCAGAAAACTACGAGAAATAAAGTTCACCTCAGCTTTGATATGATAAAACAACCTTGGGAGGTATGAAGATGATGTCTTCTTTTTATCCTGACTAATGAAATCAAACTCAGGGACACCGGGGCATGATGGGTGTTTTTGTTGTGACTGGCATTTTATCAGTGTTTTTTTTGGTGTTTAACATAAAGTCAATTTATGTTTCGAAAAAGTCGAGACTAATCTCCTCCTACATTTATTCTGCTCATGGAACCTTCACTTATTGTTTTTTATTTATTTTAACATCGTCCACGTTCCCTCGCAGCGTTTTGTCTCATCATGATTTCAACCACTGTTTCCCAGCAGATGCTTGCACGTCATCCATCAATCAGGACGTCCTAACTTCATCTCTTCCTGCTCTGTGCCCCCCCCCCCCCCCCTCAGGTGTTCCGCTCTAAGCTGGACAGTGATCCGGGTCTGTCTTTGCATCAGCCCCAACCCGGCTCGGCCCCCCCTCTGCAGCACGGAGCAGCAACGCTGGGACGCAACTCCAGCTCCAGGGTGAGCAGCGTCTTCCTGTCAAACACATCTCCAACCTTTTATTTTGTCTTTATTATCAGAGGCTTCACTCAGATATTTTATTCTATACAGCATTCTACTGTGTGGAAAAATAGACCCCACTGGTATTGTACTGTAGTTTTGTACGACAATATAATTACCCATGATTCACATTGTTTACGTATTTATTTGTTTGTAACTCACATTTTATTCCATATTTCCTTTTTAGTTCTCACCACTCATATATTATGACTATTTTTATTGGTCTTCATTTTTCTATTTAATGTATAATTTATTGTTCTTTCTTTTTTTTGTCTCACTATAATTGTCATATTTAATTGATTTTTATCTACAGAAATAATTTAATTTAAATCTGTACAGTAACACTATAAAAGGGAGATTTTCTGTCAATCCAAATGAAAACGTCCTTAAATTCCCCTTAAACCTTGATAATTGTTGAAAGCAAATATTTGTTTAGTATTTATTTATTGAATGAATGAATGAATTCTCAATATTCCACCTGCTCCCTCTGCCCCTGCAGAGCCCCCTGCTGGCAGCCAACAGCACCGGCAGTCTGCCCAGGAACCTGGCTGCCACCCTGCAGGACATCGAGACCAAGAGGCAGCTGGCTCTGCAGCAGAAAGGTAAAACCTCCTGAAGAATTCATTCTGCAGTGTGCATTAATCAACATGAATGATTCAGTCATAATTCCCTGCCTAACACTGTTTACTCATTTAAGGGGAAAGTATTTGTTGTGAGTAATTAGAGCAGGAATTAACTTAATGATCGCAATTTATCATTAGCACACATTGCCACGTACAACTCATTCTTCAACAGGTTTCTTTTAATCATGCAAAATAATACTCAAAACAAAATAGACACCATCATGCAGAGGTGGGAGACTCGAGTCACATGACTCGACTCGAGTCACATATTTTTGGACTTGCTTGACTAACATTGATAAAAGACTTGACTTGACTTTGACTTGGTATTCATGACTTAAAAATTGACTTGAGACAGATGACTCGAAAGGACTTTACTTTTTAAAATAAAATATTTGCATTTGTTTTTGTATTGTACGGAGCCCCTAAAGGGCAATGAAAAAAAAAAGATACTGTATCTCGTTCGCTCGTGACTTGGCTTGATTTCGAACTTAGACTCTCATTCACTTCATGAA
>NW_011335233.1:0-8673 GCF_000735185.1 Notothenia coriiceps | reverse complement strand
TCTCAATAACCTTGGCCAAAACAATAAACAGTTCAACATAAAGTGCCAGTTGCACCAACAACGTAATAAATAGTTCAACATAAAGTGTACCATTTAAAATAAATAAAAAAGTGCCAGTGATTGACCTCAATCCCTCCTATTCTTCCAATATCCTGATGAAAAATAAAATCTCTCTGTTGCATAGGCCACTGTTTGATCAAGGCGAATTGGGTGTGGGTCCTTGTACTACGAGTCGGGCTAACGTCCACGCTAGCTTCCACGCTAGCTGCTATATGTTTTGCATTGAGGTGATACTTGAGGCTTGATGTGCTGCGGTGATATGCGAATTCCTTTTTGCATAATTTGCAAACAACTGTGCTCTTATTGACGCTTCCATCCGTCCGTTTTTTAAAACAAAATGTCCCATTCACGGGGCCAACCAAAGCGGTCTCATCAGCTTCTTCGTTCACGTTTGACTATTGTTCACTGTGGTTTGTTGTTGTCTGAAGTAATGAACGTTAGTTGGTGCCCCAGTATAATCGGTACCCCTGAAACTCATCCAGTGAGAAACGTTCCGCGGTGCAAAAATAAGTGCGATTAAAATGCGTTAATTTTTTTAACGCGTTAATTTTTGTGTAATTAATTAATCTTAATTAACGCGTTAAAGTCCCGGCCCTAGTTCAAATATGAAACATACAAGTCAATATCACCTTGCTATTGGTAGCTGAACTGTCAATACCCCAAAACATATTCTTATATATAAATACCTAACTTTGAATTATTTAGACACAATTAACACTTATAGTTTCATGTCTTGTTACATAAGAATAGATTTGTTAAGTGTTATTATGGTGGAATAACTATTCTTGTCGTAATACTGCCTTATTAGGCCCATATTGAGCAGAGCATATTAAGACCAAAACTCATGTACAACAACTTCCTTACTTGCAATAAATAAGCACTAATTAGAGGGTTAGTGATGAAAAACTCTCAACTAATGGCTTATTACTTGTAGAATATGGTCATGCAGAATAAGGCATTAATAAGCGTTTTATAATGACTAATAAAGTGCCAATATACTGCTAATATGCATGTTAATTAACAACTAGTTGATGGTTAATGTGTGTACCTTATAAGTGTTACCACTTTTCCTAATGACATGTTAAGATAAGCTATTTTTGCAGAATTTTTATCTCACCTTGTCTGATATAAATTCTATAAATAAATGAAAACCAAGCAGCCAACATGGAATAAATGGACATATAGCTTTAATAGTTGGTGGAGCTGCGAGCTGAAGATGCCGGGAGCTGTTTGACTAAACTGGGACAATCAGATGAGAGGGAAAAAGGAAGAAAAACAACTTGCTGATTTAAAAGTTTTGACTTTAATGTCTGAATTAGATCATAAGATTTTTTTGTTTTTGTTTATGGATTATTAGACAATTGGTTGGAAAACTGACAGTGGACAAGAAAAAAAGAGAGAAATGGGACAGAAATTATATAAATGGGTACTAACTTTCTTCTGTGCAGCTATCAAATTGTGTATGTGTTTTTACCAAGAAAACCTTGAATTACAGAGCCTTTGCTTCTTTGTGTGTGTGTGTGTGTGTGTGTGTGTGTGTGTGTGTGTGTGTGTGTGTGTGTGTGTGTGTGTGTGTGTGTGTGTGTGTGTCAGGGCCATTGTGAAGCCCACCTGCCACATCAGATGAAGCTGTTGAGGCCTTCAGGTTGGTCCCACACTGATTTATTGCAGTTGGCACATCGATTGCACACACAGGCGCAGACCTTGGCCAAACACTTAGGCAAATTTATACACACCACTTCTTTAGCATGGAGGCCACATCCATGCCTGAAAATGTGTCTACGTATATGAGTGTGTGTGTAAGTGTATACATGCTGCATCTTTTCAATCTTATTTTCTACAAAACACACGTAGATATACGTCCAAACACATCGGCCTGTACATGTACTGTACTCTGTGTACACAAAGCATTTATATTGGTAGCCCAACTGTACAAATCATAGAGGGAAGCATAAACATTCACATGTATACCTTTCCATTTCAAACACATTTCTTCTGGATAAAGTGCAGTGGGGAGAGAAAGTGGGGACGAAATGAACGCAAGAATGAAAACATTTGGTACCCCTTCATATGACTGTGTTGGTAAAATCATATGCCAATATGTTACATTTTAACATTCATTCCATATCCTTGATATCAGACCGTAGTCTAACCCACCAAAAGTACCAGTGTAAACCAACATGCTTACTAGTTAAGTAGTAGGGCTGGCCATTGAAAACTACATTTGACTAATTTCACAAACTTTCTTTAACTAGTTAACGCAAACAATTGTGCCAGTTAACTAGTTTAAGCCCCTTTTTACCTTAATAGTTATGAAGCTCAGAGAGTATTCTAGTTGAAGTAATGAAATACAAAAGCCTCACTAGTAGCACTATTTAGATAGCATTTTATTACTAGTGGCACAACTTCTAGTAGTACTACTACTGGCAGAAGCATTTCTAGTGGCACCAGATAATTTAAACAAAGAGTCAACTAGCAAAACTGTCTTCTAAACTTCACCATTTGACAAGTAAAACTCCTAGTTTAACCTAGTTAAAGTTTAAAAACTAAATAAAGTCTGATTTGACACTAGTAGTCAACAAGTGAAGCTTAAAAGGTAATAACTAATTTACTAGTTAAGTCCAAATGTCTCTCACACGTGTCACTAATTGTTATTTTTGACATCAATAGTTAGGTGAATGACATTTTGAGACTCACTAGGTAATTAGAAAGAAGCTTCAACTATTTAACTAGTGAAAATGTTTGCCCTGACTAATTAAGTAGTGCGCAACTTTGGGTTAAGTAGTGCAGAAAAGTTTGCTGAATCCATGTTTGACTTGTTCACATGTGAAGGCTTTTGCAGCTCAGTAGTTAAGCTGGAGACTTTCAGTGTCACTAGTTCTGTCCAGAAGCCCATCAGTGTGTCAAAAAGCTGATAAACTGGACTTCAGTGTGGTGGCTTGCATCACTAGTCGTACCAAAGTGCCACTAGTTGTTGAAAAAGGTGACACATCCAAGTTTTTGTTCAACTAGTAAGGCAGAAGGCTAAAGTAGTCGGACAAAGGTTCAACTAGTGCTGACAAAGAGCTGACTTGTGGAGGAAACTGCATGCCGTCTGATAAAGGATACGAAATTAACACGATGGCTTGTCATAAAAGCAGGATGCTTGTTTTTCTACAAATAATCAGCAGCCACAGCTAAAACCAATTGTAAATCTCAACAGAGGTCATTAAACACCACTCTGGATAAAGTTAAAGCCCTTTCAAATCTAGCACTGAAGGTTCAAGGTATTTGAACTTTAGCCTTGTTTACAGAAAAAGTTTCAAAGCCTTGGTAATCAGTCTGCAACTCTATGATTTAACAAGAAGCTCATACATGCAGAAATCATTGGATTTCAAATAAATGTGTATCGGCTTTTCTTCAGCCTTGAGCTGGTTCTCTGGACAGTCTGCATCAAGCCCCACAGTGAGGGCCTCTCATGCTGCTGATCATGTGAGCCTACAGGCCACACACATGATCAGCAGCATGAGCCGTGTTCACTGCAAGGTATGTCCCAAAGAGTAGTGCAGAGGCAAAGTATCGAGTGGTGCAGCAATGAGTCCTGGAGCCCGGAAATGAGTTAGAATCGTACCACTTCCAGTGCCCTCATCTCTAAGTCAATGTTGTTTTTTTAACTGCTGTTCATCTGAAATAAGATCTGTGGTTAGCACAAGCTTAACATTGTCTAAGTTAACACCGTACTCATTAATGTCCAAAGCTCCTATGAGTCTTAGAAACAGCCGTTGCTTACAAGTGACTAAACTAGACTACTATAGACATCATCAGAAGAAGACAAGTCTGCATTTAGATTAGCTGTGGTGACGTGAAGTCATGTGACTGTGATGTAGATTGTTTATAGCCTAACCTTATTCTGGGGATTGCATTTACGCTTCAAAAATCATAGAAGTCATTTTAAAATGAGATTATCCTGATCAAAACACCATCTAAGTATCATGAGTGCATGTTTGCCAGAGCTTATTTTCTTCAAATTCCTAAATCAAATAAAAAAATGATTGTATTATAAAATGTTGTAGTGCCCTTGAAATGCTTACTTCTGGGTCGGACTACAAATATATGTCATCAATGCGCTTTCACAACGCAGTACTTTTCCCACAAAGGTTCATCAGAGCTTAGTTCACGAGAACTCTTTAGTTCTCATGAGCTAAGTACAGATCGTGTTCACACCGGATTAAGTCCCTGAGGGAGGATTAGGCAAATAAAGCCGCTGACATCACTTTTTCTTCTTCTGCTTTGGGTTTGCTGGCAGGCCGCAAACAACTTCACGGTGTATACTGCCACCCAAAGTCCCCGGCCGGAAGTCCCCGGAGTTAGGCGAGTAAATCGCCAGAACGCCGACACCTCCTCATCTCCACCGCTCCCATGTTTTATTTTGTGTTGCCATAAGTTAGTCTCTCTGCGTTTGTGCGCTGGGCTAATGCTAATAATGCTAATGCGAAGATAATAAAATGGCGGCTTCACAAACCTTTTTGGGAGTTTTACGGGGCGTGGTTTGCAATCCGCCCAGCCAATCAGAAATAGGAACCTTTTTCTCCCACAAAAGTACCTGCTCTCTAGCAGCGACTGAAAAGGGGGTGAAAAGGTTCTCATGAACACATTTTTGTTCCGGATGTTTTTGGTGTGAACGCAACATTTCGGAACTGTATCGGAACTAAAGTGGGAAAAGTACTGCGTTGTGAATGCGCCTAATGCACCACTCTACATGGTTTATTTACTTATGAGGACAGAAAGCCAGAAATATATTCCGTTCAGAAGTAGGGTCAAAGATTCCAACTAAAAGTTACATTTGTATATAAAATGTTCAACACAGCCATAGTTTCCATTGCTTTCCATTTATTCTGTTGCTTTGCATTTTTTTTAGCAGTGCAGGAATGCCTCTGTTTGGCATATTTGCCGGGAAGATGGGACTATACATCAAGACAGGCTCCATTCATTTGGCAGTGTATGCTAATATTTTAAGCGATGGTTTTGATTGGCTCTGTTTGGTTTGATGTTGTACTCCGTCTTGTGTGCCAATCACATCATGAGCAATCAACGTGCATTGATCTAAAACACCTGATTCAGAACAAAATGCCAAGGCGGGTGGAGAGTAAGATACAAACAATGCTGGATTTGAAATAACAGCTTTGCAAATGCTTAACTGCAGCAAAACAGACAAAGTAAGCTGCAAAATGTTGATCTGATCAATTCCCATCTTAAAACTTTTTGCAACAGATGGCTGCAAAGTCAAAGTTCCAGGTCAAACGGGGACAGTGGTGAAGGATATATGAGAACGGGGGAATGAGGCGGACACACACTTTGAAAGTGAGGAGATTTCTACTCGGAATCAATTTTTCGCAATATTGACAGGCGCTAATACTGCAGACTGTAGTCGACTCACACTCTGCTCTCATCGCTTTTACCACATAGATAGAGATCAGACAAGACAAGGAGGAAGGGAGAGGCTGAGGAACTCAAATTGAATTCAGTTAAATTGAAAGTAAACAGTGATTGTTATACACTCTGCAAAAAAGTGAATCTAGCATTGCAAATCAAACTAACCAGTCAGTAAATTGAATTGAATTAACACCATCAGGTTCGAACTTTGTCATTTACTCAGTGAGATGATCAGTTCTAACAGGCTTTGTTCACACATTGCACATCATCGGAAAGTAAATAACATTTGGAAAGGCTTTTATGTGAGGGAAAAACACTTTAGATGTCATCGACTCTGAGCTATTGGACATGACACAGCTGTTTATGACTAAAATGCAACCACAAAACTTCTTAATGAGCAAACTACTTGCTAAAATTGACTATTTGCTGTCAATTGATGTGTAACGGAACCTAATAACACTGTTTACCTTTTACACTATCTGTCTATGCTTAACACATTGTTTCATTCAGTGTTTCTAATTTAAGGTAGGTATGGCTGTCAAAACAAACTACAGAGCCTTTATTTTTAATTCCTTCAATTTGCGAGGTGACTTTAAATCCATACCAGGTTTCAACTGACACAGGAAGATGCCTTTTAATTGCATTTTGTCATGTTTTATCTGTTGTGGAAAAATAATTGGACGACACTGATGACAATATGCCATGTCGTCTGAATTAATTGGACCCGATACCTCTACTTGTGTGGGAATCTAATGAAATAATATAATTGTTTCGAGAGGCTGAAGGAATAAAAGAGAATGTGGGGATAAACTGTGTGTGTGTGTGTGTGTGTACGCGCTTAGTTATAGTATATGGCAATCCTTCAGCATGAAATAATTCCACGTGGTTAAACAATGACACACAGACACACACACACACACACACACACACACACACACACACACACACACACACACACCGCACTGTTATTCCAAACAATGATAGTGATTAGAAGGAAGAAGCAAACGAAACAATGACTTCACTTCATTCATTACTCAAATTATAACACACACACGCAGGCAAACAAGCTTACATACTGTATTGCAGGAACATACATGATTGTAAAACACGGCCACACACACAAACCTACCCTGAAATACATCCGTATGCTTTGAAACCTACAGAAACAGACACAATTACCGACCTCATGCATGGGCACCCACAGAAACATTAACAGGAGCCGACCTCCAACAGCCATTGCTCATTCAGACAGCGCAGTGCAAATCTACAGTGAAGAGTGCTGAGTGGTAGGGCCTTAATCATTCTTAATCTGAAGGAGGCTCCTCTGCAATACACACATCGTACCTGCAAGCCCCCCCCGACTGGAGGGATATAAGGATTTTTCAGATAAAGTAAAACCTTGACAGTTGTATCGCGCTTGTTTTCTGCACCGTGTGAGGACTGAATACCCAAGGTCACCAACTTTTTAGATAATCGATTAGGCTTTAATAATATATTTAATATAATATTTCATGCAAAAAGAACAGAAAATGGCATTTATAGCAATTGAAAATGAAAGACAACTTCCTGCTGAACTATTTTTTTCATAATAAAATGAAACTATTTGGATTTTGGACTTGATGGATCAACAATGAAAATAAAAGTTGTATTACATTTTTTGGTGTACCTGATTTATTGTAATCTGCCTCTTCTGAGTGCGGATTGGTACTCTCACTGGGCCGACTACATTGTCAATAAGGTAGGCACTTGTTATTTATTTTAGATGTGTAGGTGTAGAGGGAGTATTAAAAGCAATGGAGTGAGAGTTTTCCCAATTACGCGGAGAGGTAAGTCATGCCTCTCGCTCGAAACCCCTGTAACAATTATGTAAGTAATTAAGTAGTAACCCCTCAAAGAAAATGTACATATTTTCAGTTCGAAAATGAAAATGTCTGTTTAATGAATACTGAATACTTTTAGCCTTTAAAGAAAAATCTAGAATAACTCAAAATTGACAATGACAATAACTGGCTTGGAGGCAAAAAACAAGGTGACATTATTTTCCTAGACTGGATATAATGTTTAGTACAACAAATGAGATTGATAAAATGACCAAACTTGGAATAGCAAACAAATAGCTGATATAATAATTTTAAATACAATAGCATTTAAATTATAACAGTTGAATACGTTTAATTTAGTGCAGTTTTTGTGTGTTTGGTGATCTCTGACTCTCTATCATGTCATACACCAGAAGAGTTCCAAAGCACACTCCAGCACAACAATATGAAATTGACATTCTATCAGACTCGTTGAAAAGTTCATGGTTTTGTTTGGATTCTTTATCTACAGAAATGTCAATAGCAACTTCTGTCCATAGATGTGATGATGAGTGTGCTTTCACACTTTCTTTGTTGCTTCAAATATTTAGCTCCATCGACTGGTACCCGCTGTGTGTGTGTGTGTGTGTGTGTGTGTGTGTGTGTGTGTGTGTGTGTGTGTGTGTGTGTGTGTGTGTGTGTGTGTGTGTGTGTGTGTGTGTGTGTGTGTGTGGTGTGTGTGTGTGTTTGTGTGTGTGTGTGTGTGTGTGTGTGTGTGTGTGTGTGTGTGTGTGTGTGTGTGTGTGAGTGTCTCCCTCACACCTTTGTTATTTGTCCTCTTTGTAAAGGGCAGAGGGTAGAGGCAGAGCAGCTATTGAAACTACTCTCACACAAGTAGAAATAAACAAAAACAACAACATGAATGCACAAATTATTGGACCTTTTTTTTTCCATAGCTAGAACAAGTTTGCCAGAGCTGAATTTTGTAGGGATGAATATGGCACATTACACTGTCCAGGCAGCTATAGATACGTGTCTGGTGTTCTATGTGTGTATCAGAGAAAGCACTTGTCTGTTTATTGTCCACTACAGTGAAGTTAGCAGTGAAGAATAGACACACTCTTTCCAACCCAATGTAAAAGATTCCCCAATTTTCTGAACCAATATTAAATAAAAGTGAAGGAGGTTAGCCTCATGTTTATACAGCTTTTATTCAGGCTTACTTAAGGTGGGCTGACCTTAAGGTGGACCAGCTATTCTCATTTCCAAGGACAAGCAACTCCTCACAGTTTTTTTTACTATTTAACTGAGACCATAAATCATTCAAAGAGAGAGATTTGTATGTGCTGACAAACCCTAAAAAAGACAAAATGACTCTGCAGTTGGATCATTCCCATGATGT
>NW_011335232.1:0-2113 GCF_000735185.1 Notothenia coriiceps | reverse complement strand
CTGTTCAGAACATGGTTTGGGTCAGAGATGATGTTGTTGGACAGCCTCACTAGGTTGTTATGATAGGCTGAGTCTAGGCTGATAATTGTCCGGACTGACCATCATTTAAGAGAAACTCATCTTGGCCTCCATCTGAGCTTAATCTTGTTTTTAAATGTCTTTCGATGACTTTGAAGTGTAAAAACCTTAATGTTTAGATATGTGCTCGATCTCATGCACGTTCACAGTAAGAAAGTATGCATCATAGGTGGAATACATAAACATTTACAGCTGTAAAACCAAGACAATAGGCTGAAAGATGCTAAAATGCTTTTGGGTTTGTCACTATCAGCGAAACTGTTTACACCTTTCAACAATCCTTTTCAAGCTAAACAAAATGTGTAATCATTACATACAGCTTGCGGTGTCACAAAGGATAATCAACTATCACCTTCTGAGCCATTAGCCTTTATCTCACACACACACACACACACACACACACACACACACACACACACACACACACACACACACACACACACACACACACACACACACACACACACACACACACACACACACAGAGGTAATGACGGATGGATCTGCCCACTCTTTTGCCTCTGTGCTCTGCTAGCCTAACGATATTCCCATTATTCTCCTCTCTAAGCAGTTTGTATTCACTCTGAAGTATCCGCTGTCTTGAGTCTGTACATTAACAGAGCTCAGTTAATGATCATGGACTGACGGGGGGGTAGTTAGTAAGTTAGCGCTCTGACATGTTGGGAATGCATACATTGTGACTGAAAGGCAAAAGGCAGTGGGTTGGCACTTTCAATTTCAATTGTCCATGTGACAAATATTCTTCTTTCTATTTGTTTGCAAAGTCTTTCAGCAGTCCAGGTGGGATTGAAATGCATACAACGTTTTTTATAAAAGTCACATGCGCCCTTAAATCATATGAGGCCAAATTTCCACAGCATGGCTAAGCAGAACACTATTTTTAGGAGAACTGCAGTCGCTAAAAATTTGGTTTGTGTGCAGAATGTCCTGTGTTGCATGGGAGATTTTACTCTGACCATTTAGTTATCAGGATCCTGGCTTTTGGTCTATTTCTTTTTATTTTATTCTGCTCCTTTCACCTGATGACAACAAGTTTTGCCATGATCATTTTTCAAAGTATTTGTTGTTGTAATCCACATTTTGGCCACAAAAGCCTGAAGTGCACTATCACATGCTCTGAGCACTTGGTTTTTCTTGTGTGCTCCCAGGTGATTTTAAATGGTATCCATGCAGTCTTCACACAAGGTCAATATATTGTCTGTTAGCACATTGTTTATGTATCAAGACAAAGACAGACTTTAATGAGATGACTCCAACTCCAATATCTTATATTGTAAAGTATTATAGTCAAAGATTCAAGGGTTTTATTGTGATGTGCACAAAGCATAGTTGTTGTCAATGAACACTTGAAGTCCCAGGCTCCTCCAACATGGCAACATTCAATATACTTAAGACATTAAAGAGAAACACAAAACATTTTTTAAATGTGAATTGAAACTCCCTATGTGCAGTTAACTGTTAACACAACTTACACAAAAGCATCTGCAACCCATTAGCTGTCTGTATATTTTTTATGACACTACTTTAATGTATTTACTTGAAAAGTCAGGCTACAAAAAACCCCACCCTCACCATCTGATTGGCTGGAGGAAGCAATGTACCGTAACCTTGTTTAACCCCAGTTTAGCAAAGCATAACTCGTGAGAGGCCGGCGGGGCCAAAGACGAGTCTGTCAGACGATGATTGGGTATAAAACTGTTTGTCTTTGCGAGTCGAGATTCCTTTATGTTACTCTGGTGCCAGAGAGGCAACAGGGGACGGGTGTTTACAGTGATTTAAAGCAGAAAAACAGCACGGCTACACAGGCCCCTATTGACGGATGCCAAACCCAAAACTAGCAAGGCCTGGATTCTGTCAGCAAACACACTGACAGTGAGAGCTGACAGGGATACACACACACACACACACACACACACACACACACACACACACACACACACACACACACACACACACACACACACACACACACACACACACACACACACAGTGACACACAACAACGTAACACTAC
>NW_011335231.1:0-1694 GCF_000735185.1 Notothenia coriiceps | reverse complement strand
TTAGCGGTGGTGACGTGAAGTCATGTGACCGTGCTGTAGTTCCTTTATAGTCCAACATTAGCCACCTTTAGCTTAGCGGTGGTGACGTGAAGTCATGTGACCCCTTTAGCTTAGCGGTGGTGACGTGAAGTCATGTGACCGTGCTGTAGTTCCTATAGCCAACATTAGCCACCTTTAGCTTAGCGAGGTGAAGTCATGTGACCGTGCTGTAGTTCCTTTATAGTCACTACCACTTTACTTCGGGAGTGAAGTCATGTGACCGTGCTGTAGTTCCTTTATAACGTCCGTGCTGTAGTTCCTTTATAGTCCAACATTAGCCACCTTTAGCTTAGCGGTGGTGACGTGAAGTCATGTGACCGTGCCGTAGTCCCTTTATATTCCTTCTCATCTCATACATTTGGGTCGTTCAGCAGTAAATTAATGTGTATTTTTGCTCACTAAACACACTTCGTAGTACTCCGTGTAATAGAGGTAGTAAAATGTCCTTCAAACTAAGAGCTGTAATTTAACGTCCCCCCACCCCTCACCTGGAGTTCAGAAAGTGGACAGGGGGTCTTTGTGCTCCTTCAGGGTGGGGTTCAGGGGAATTAGATTTAATGACTCGAACACACACACGCCAAACACTGATTCTTTAACATGCTGCACCCCTCCCCAAAAACATGACCTGTACTGAAAACCATTCACAATTCATAGAGTTTATTGTTTACACCTCGTATTTCACCCTATATACGGGTCCTTTTTGACCCACTTATGGAAGAGAGTAGGGTCCAGGCACTTGGGCATCTAAGGGTTAAAAAACATGCAAATAAATATTATAAATTTAAACAGTTATTTAGTTTAGGTGAGCTTTGAGTAAAGAGATCAAGACGATAGACTGTTTATACAAATCATAACTCAGTAAAAGAGAAATAGAAGATCAAAACTGGGTTTCTGTTTTATATTTGAGTACATAAATAACATTGGACTTGGATTGAAGCGATACATAATCAATTAAGATTGAAAAATACATCTCTCATTTACTAAAATACAAATTAAATTGTTAATCGCACATGGCATTAAATCAGGATTCACACACTATCAAAGGGTTTACATGACAGAATCCCATCATTTCATATTTTAACAGCTGGAAAGTTGAAGCTTCGGTTTTCCTGGATTATTTCTTGTAGTGTCTCTCGTGTATTTTATTTTTTATTTTGTATTTTAAACAGGCATTTAACTCATTAGGGTCAAAATGAAGTGTATAAAAGTTAATTCTTATAATAATACCAGCAGATTGCATGGGTCTCTGCTGTACCTTTTCATCTGAAATCCTCCTCTCATTAAGAAAAGGATCTGAAACACCTTCCTGTCTGAGCTTCACTATAAAACTCTGCATCCAGCTGAGAGTAAACTGCACGTTCTGCAGGTTTGAGTCCTAAAACCCAGAGTTTAATCCAGCTTTGAAGCTGAACAATGCTCGCTGTGTGTCAAAACGTCAGCGGTGAAAACTCATTTATCCTGGTCTGCAGAACAGCCTCCTGCCGAGCATCTGGAACTTCAATAAACTTCCTCTGAGCGTCTGAATCGAAGTCAGTCAGAGGCAAACAGAAGCTGCTTTCTGCACGCACCCTCCCCCCCACAAGTCTGTTTACCCCCCTGACTCACATGTGGCTCCTTTAGAAAGCCTCCTCTGTGCTGGATAAGGTAAATATTCT
>NW_011335230.1:0-6232 GCF_000735185.1 Notothenia coriiceps | reverse complement strand
CAGCGAGGCTCCCCCGCCCTCCTGCTAGTTCACGAGCGTCAAGCTCCTCAACCCCCGCCCCCCGTTGATAATTCTCGATCGTTGGCACGCTGATAACAATTTTTTTTTAAATGGCACTTCATATCAAAAAGGTTGCCGACCCCTGACTTAGACAGTGAGAGGGAGGGGCATTATCGGGTTTTGTCCCACATGGCTCTAAACAGCTCAATATGCACACACTGTAGACACTAATTAGAAGAACACAGACTAAAACAGCAATGTACAGACGAATCGGATGATTAAACATGATCTTAAAAAATATATTTTATATATATTTTTTTTTTTGTTGTAATCATTATTTGTAATACTTTCTGCTGACACTAGGTGTGGCTGTGCCCCACCTGCCCATAATGACCAGTCGCCACTGCCTAAAGCCAATATGCTTGGTTTCGTTATGGAAATTGTAAAAGCAGCATTAGCTTCATTCTCTGTGGGTCTACCGTTCCTTGGAAATACTGAAGAACTGAATATCAGTGTTTTCTCTGCTGGTCCAGCTGCACCCCTCTTGTTCCCTAACTAAATCGTGGACCAGGTACGGCTACAGAGGTCGTGACTGCCGCTCCAACCTCTACCTGTTGCCCACCGGAGAGATTGTGTACTTCAACGCCTCCGTGGTGGTGCTGTACAACACGGAGGAGCAGCAGCAGAGGCACTACCTGGGCCACAACGACGACGTCAAGTGGTGAGGAAGAGCACAGCTTCAAAACAGGCGCGTTCACACTGGAGTACTTTTCCCCGTACTTTTCCCGTTTGGCTCCGTTAGTAGCTCTTATTTTGTGTTCACACCAAAAAGAGTACTTAGTGCCGGGAACTTTTACCCCCATTTTTAGTGCCTGCTAGAGAGGTGGTACTATCCTGGGGAGAAAAAAGTACACATTTTTATTGGCTGGGCGAATTCCAAACCACGCCCCGTAAAACTCTGAAAAGTTTTTTGAAACTGCCATTGTATTTGCTGGCATTAGCATTATTAGCCTTAGCCCCGCGCACCAACGGAGAGAGAATAATTTATGGCAACACAAAAAAAAACATTTGCCAAATTAAAACCGTGTCAGTCGTGAAAAAATATGAAGTGATGGTAAATCCTAAAAACATCTCATGTCGTGACAAAATGTCGTGATTACATTTTCCCAGTGATATGTCTGATCCGAATCAGCTGTTTGAATCTGCATAAAAGCCAGAGGCGGGAAAGAAATGTACTCATTTGCATTTTCTCTTCGTAGCCTGAGTGTGCATCCTGACATGGTTACCATAGCAACGGGGCAAGTGGCTGGAAACTCTAAAGATGGAAAGGTACTGTGAAAGCACCGCTCACATCCTCCTACTGACTCTGTTTCACTCACTTAATACATTTGGACACAGATGACTTTAAAGTAGGTATTTAGAAATATATATACATGAGCAGATGTGCAGTTTGTCTGACACTGGCTAATTAGTTTTTTCTATAATTGTATTTTTACTGAGAAAGTAAGGGTTTGATTACCATATGATTACTTATAACGGGTTAGATCATTTTCATATTTACCTAAATATTTTTTTAATTAATTAAAGAAGATAGAAACAAATAATTGTTGATGAAAAACGGTTGTCATAACAGACATTAACACACAAGCAAACCCTCCCTTTGCACACACACACACACACACACACACACACACACACTCCATGCTATTTGAACTTTTCTCTTGTTACTGTCTTCTGACATTGTTCCTTCAACCTCCAATTGGCTGAATGGAATGATGTTTACAATTTTGTATTTGTAGTTGCGTCCTTGTTTTTTTTTTTTTTTGTCAACTTCTTATGAACTAATAACAAAGAAATTGCAATGTCCTCCCAAATGTTTGTGTAGATGTTAACGCTCTGCTCTCCTGTGTCCAGCTGCTGGCTCCTCACGTGCGTGTGTGGGACTCTGTGAGCCTCAACACGCTGCATGTGATCGGGATGGGTGTGTTCGACAGAGCCGTCAGCTGCGTGGCTTTCTCCAAGTCGGTGAGCAGCTTCACATCCTGTAGAGCTGAGGCTTTGATAACAAGCACAGTTCATATACTGTACATTCATTTGAATTCAAAATGCTTTTTATAAACTCCTTGTTTTCCCTCAGAACGGCGGCTCCTTCCTTTGCGCTGCGGACGACGCCAACGACCACGTCCTGAGTGTGTGGAACTGGCAGAAGGAGAAGCAACTGGCTGATGTTAAGGTACCCTGACCTGTGACCTTTGACAATTGAACCTCTTCATACAGGTGCATTATTATAGTTGACCTGTTTATCATTAACAAACAGTATATATTATCAGCATGGGTTGCGATATTACAAATGCTTGCTGTGAGGTAGAGAAACATGTTTCCTCCTGTCTCTGCAGTGCTCCAACGACTCTGTCCTGGCCACTGTGTTTCATCCAATGGATGCCAACCTGATTGTCACCTGTGGAAAATCTCACATCAACTTCTGGACCATGGAGGGCAACACTCTGACCAAGAGACAGGGCCTGTTCGAGGTGCGGCAACTGATCATACCACTCTCCTAAACATCATCACACTTACAAAAGAAAAATTCTAAAAATATATATTATGCTAATGGTGAACAACACAAATACTTGTATATCGTTTTTTGCCGCTACATGCAATTATCAACTGCAGTTGTGAAGAAGTATTAAGGTTGCCTTTGCGCCAAAAACAAACGGGGAAAACTAAATATGAAAGAGAAAAAGAAAATGACATTTTCAGATCTAAAGCTACAGGTCCTGCCTGATGAGGTGCGGGCAAAGAGTTGAATGGTGACGGAGAGAAACCCTTTTTGAAAACAGTATCCCAGTCTGACTGTAAATAATAAGCCTGATGATTATAATAATAATATTTAGTATTTATATGGCACTTCTCATGGAAATAATAGGGACAAATGCAAGAGCTAAATTACTTCAGGTGGAGTGGATTCTGGGTCCAGTTTAGTATAAATAAAGTATATCTACAGTAATCTGATTTCCCCATGTGGCTGTTAGCACTGATCTGAATTAGATTGTTTTTGCAATTAAACTAATTTGTGCATGGAAAGAGGTACATTTGACTCCAGATTTAAGCACATCACCTTATTTACATATTCACAAACAGCACAGAAGCAAAGAGAAGTCAAGGATGTATTCCTTCCTTTTCTTTTTACATTATATGCAGCAAACCAAATGCAGTCATTTATGCAATACCCCCCCCCCTCTCTCTATGTCTCACTCTATAGAAACATGAGAAGCCAAAGTATGTGTTGTGTGTGGCGTTCGCTGAGAACGGAGACGCCATCACAGGAGACTCCAGTGGGAACATCTACGTCTGGGCCAAAGGTGGAGCCTGAATGCATCACAATGATACAGATGTTGTTTACAGATATTTAGAGATGCTCTCTCCAACACTAAAAGAAGTCATGAGGAAATGTTAACAGAGGTGGGAGAAGTGCTCAGATCTTGTAGTTGATTAAAAGTAGAAGTACCAGAGTTTACTTTACGACACGATATTATACGATAATACTTTAATGGTCCGATCAAGTCAGAAATTGTACTTACATCCCAGCAGCTCCATTTTTAACATCAACATGGACAAATATCAAGACACAATACAAGAAAAACAGTAAACATAACATCACTATCACTGAGAGAAAACATGCTCAAAGAACCTTTGGCGTGCATTTGGTCTGGGATTTAGGTCTTATATTAAACACATATAGTGGAGTAAAAGTACATTATGTACCTCTGAATGGGTGGAGTAGAAGTACGAAGTAGCATAACATGGAAATACTCAAGTATAGCACAAGTACCTCCGAATTGTACTCAAGTTCAGTACTTGAGTAAATGTACTTAGTTACTTCCCACCTCTGAATGTTAATACATCAGTGCTACTCATGTTCCCTGGGCTCTGTGTCAGGGGATGTTTTCTCACTTGTAAAATATCTGGTTTTTGACTGACCTTTTTGTTTTGATTGGCAGGTGGGTACCGGATCAGCCAGGTGGTGTCGGGGGCCCACGAGGGCGGGATCTTCTCTGTCTGTGTCCTGAAGGACGGCACCATGGTGTCCGGGGGGGGGAAGGACCGCAAAGTGGTGCTGTGGGACCACGACTACAAGAAGCAGGCTGACATGGAGGTGAGGGAAGAGAGACTGAGACATAATCATGTTTAAGAGGAAATCAGTGTGTCTTTAAAATTTGTTGGGAGGCATCTATTGTATAGGTCCCTCTTTCTTGGCATTATTTTAAAGTTTGTATCTTTCTTGCTGTATACAGGGTTTAAGATCCTATATGAGCTGCCTGTAAGGGAGTGTGTGTGCTTTGTGTTTGTGTGTGTGTTCAGGTGGGCGAGTCTCTGGGTCCTGTGCGGGCTCTGGCTGAGGGTAAACCTGGAGAACTCTTCATAGGAACCACAAAGAACGCTATCATCAGAGCCGCCTTCCCTGATACACTGACTCCTATTGTACAGGTACACACACACACAGACACATTCAAACACACACACAGTAAGCTTTAAGAAGAGCACATTTCAGTGTCAGAAATACTTTATTTACCCCTGAGAAAATTACTTTTTGTGACAGTTCCATATAAGCATACAATATAAGATGAAAAATAATATAAAATAGGATTTGAAAATACAGTAAGAATCGTGATCATTTTGTTATCAGTTAAAGGTGCTTATAGACATATCTGTGCACGCTGCAGTCTGGTGTATTAATTGAGACATGTGATGTGTTCAGGGTCACACGGACGAGCTGTGGGGTCTGGACGTCCACCCGTCCATGGAGCAGTTTGTCACCTGTTCTCAGGACAAACAGGTTCACCTCTGGGACACCAACTCCCATCAGCCCCTCTGGAGCAAGACCATCGAGGTGACTGTCTGCTGGGGGGTGGAGATTTATTCTGGTCCTGAAACATCAGGATGTGAAGGACTGAAATGGAAAGTCTTTGTTACTAAGGGTTACATGTACTCATTCATGCTGTCTCTGCTCCAGGATCCAGGGAGGTCTGCAGGGTTCCATCCCAGCGGGGCGGTTCTAGCTGTGGGAACAATGACTGGAAGGTCGGCCTCACAGTTACACTGCAGAAACACAACATTCAGAGCAGGCAGCACAACTATTATTCACCACTGCTCGGCTATAGTTCTGCAGGGGGGCTGCTTTAAGAGGGATATCTGCATTTCTTTTAAATATCTATTTAGATATACATATTTCAATTAGAAAATATTATAGACCAAGCAAAAATGGGAATTATTTTTCATTTACATGTTGTATTCAAACACACATATGTATTGCATTTTAGTATCAAAAAATAAATAAATCATATTAAAATGTGAAATAGAACTACCCTAACCTACATGTATGTACTTGTTGCATCTATAGTTTTCCTTATTTGTATTTAATCCTAATGCTTTTTATCTGAAATGGTTAAGTCACAGAGGAATGAATCAATACATTGACTCTCAAGGTCTTTACACTCTGGAAACAAGTTAGCTAATAAATACATTTGTTGGTTATTTATTAGAAAATAAATAACAATAATTCACCAATTAAGACATTTTATATACTGTTAATATATGTATTTGTTTTACATAACAAGACTTGTTGTGTGAACTTCTGATAAGCCTTTTCCTCTGGTGTGTGTGTGTGTGTGTGTGTGTGTGTGTGTGTGTGTGTGTGTGTGTGTGTGTGTGTGTGTGTGTGTGTGTGTGTGTGTGTGTGTGTGTGTGTGTGTGTGTGTGTGTGTGTGTCAGGTGGTTGGTGCTGGACACTGACACCCGGGATCTTGTTTCTATGCACACAGACGGCAATGAGATCATTTCCAACATCAAGTACTCTCCAGGTAAAGCATCACCTGTTAACAGTCTACAGTGTATCCTGTCCTGTATAAACTCTTTAGACTAACTGTTTCCTGATCTCCTGCAGACGGTAACTTCCTGGCTGTCGCATCACATGACAACTTTGTTTACATCTATGCTGTGACAGAGAATGGCCGCAAGTACAGCCGTGTTGGGAAATGCACTGTGAGTATATTTTTCTAAAATAACCATCTTCACAGGAGTTAGCATTACAAGCGCTCCCTTGACCAAAAAACAATGAGAAGTTTGTATTGGTTTTCAGAATATTGCAGAAAATAAGCTCTGTGGCAAACACATGTTTATGATACTTACATGTTTTGTACAGCAGGATAATCTCCACTTATCAACCACACTT
>NW_011335229.1:0-2605 GCF_000735185.1 Notothenia coriiceps | reverse complement strand
CGGCCGAAAATGGTTAAAAAGGCCCTTTCGGCCGAAAGGGTTCTAGCACCGAAAAAATATCACCGAATGTCAGAGAACAGGGTTACGTTGCTAAGCTAACGTGTTGTTGTGATG
This sequence comes from Notothenia coriiceps, assembly GCF_000735185.1. Classification (NCBI taxonomy): domain Eukaryota; kingdom Metazoa; phylum Chordata; class Actinopteri; order Perciformes; family Nototheniidae; genus Notothenia; species Notothenia coriiceps. Next base: position 2,491 of record NW_011335229.1, on the reverse strand, counting down.
ACGTTATCAAAACGCGGCGACAAGCACGGCGCGCGACCATGCTCGCGGCTGGCTCACAGCCAACATGTCTGCCGCTTGGAGATATTTAAAAATATCAGAGAAAGAGGCGCGGATTGCGATTTGTAAAACGTGTTCAGCTGACATTTCTCGAGGGGGTGTAACTGCAAAGACTTTCACCACTTCGGGATTACTCCACCACTTGAAATCAAAACACCCGGACAAATATGCGGAGTAAGATCAAATCACAAGCACTGACAGCGAGAGACTGTTCAGCGCTGCCTCTCATGTGCTTGATGAGAAGAGGAACAGACTTATGGCTGATAAAGCAGAGAAGCTACTGTTCATTAAAAATAACCTCCCACTTTTCCTTAATAAGTAGACAAGGCTGGCTTATCATAAGCTTATCTAGTTCTACATGTCTACTCTATACCCACTTTCCTGAACAATTTTCATTGTGAGTTATAATTCACCATCTCAGGTTATCATTAGGGGGAAATGACAGCAGCACAGGCAGTAGGAAAAAAACCTTTCTGAACATTGAAGCATGTAAACACCTCACAGTAGAGGCACAGGATACAAATATCAACCTGAAAAGTAGCATTTAACAAGCAGAGGAAACGTAGATTCATTAGAATTATATTAAGCCTGTAGGGAAGTTAGCATAATAGTGTAAACAAGCTAAACACTGGCTGAACAAATACCACTTATTTCAAAATTAGGAAAACTTACAGACAGAAGATTAGCAAGCCAAATCAGTTGATTGCTCAAGTTTACAAAAAAAAGATGAAATCAAATAAGCTATGAGGAAGAGGAAAAAGATTTAAGGAGGTTATGGTTTAAATTGCACTTTTGTCTTACATCCATTGGTTGTTTTATGTTTGAGGTCAACAAGAAAGCAGATGTAGTTTTACAGCAAGATTTGGCCATTTATTTTGAATAACTTTACAAGTTTACAATAACAAACCTAAAAAAGGATAGTGTGTGTTGTTGTTAACAAACACAGGCCATAACACACCCACAAACACACACCCCCTGTCAGGCGTTTGGCAGACAGGGCAGGTTCCAGAACTAACCGTTTACACTAGAGAGCCGCAATTACACAACAAGAACAAACATAGCACACTGTATGGCAACACACCCCTGCTGTGTACAGAGAACTGAGATAACTAGGATCAAACACACCTCAGGCACGAATATATCCGAGTGTGTCCAACATGAGGAGATGGGACTCATTACAGGACGTGGGAACCCAGTACTGTGTACAAAGCGAATCCATGATAATGATATGCAAAACACTTCACACATTACTGAGGCGTGGGACGTGTTGGACGGCAGATCAAGTTACATGAGTGTGACCACGCATGTGCAGGAGATTAGGGAAATACCAACAGAAAGCAATGACAAATAAGGGAGCGCAGTAAAAAGTGTTGAGTTGCCGCAGTTTATTAACAAACACGTATGCACCGTGACATGTACCGTGTATAGCATTTATATTTATATTGCTTGAGCTTGTGTATGTGTGCTCCCTCTCCTCGCTTTTTTTCTTTTCTTTACGGGGAAAGTTTAGCCGTCATGAAACCAAGGGTTTGTGCTGTTCACAAATATTAAAGTGAATACTCAAAAAGTATTCCATGTTGTTTTGTGATGGGTGAAAACTAATGTGTGTTGTCCACTGCTGACTTCTTTCTGCGGATTGATATGGCTGCATTCAGTCCCTTGATCTTCCATAGGAATGGTCTGTTCTTCTTAGCAGCGGTGTGTTAATGAGTATTAACAACCTCTAAAATGTCCAAATTGACCAATCAGAATTGAGAATTCAACTAATCCGTGTAATAATCCATGCACGTCTGTCCGTCCTGGGAGAGGGATCCCTCCTCTGTTGCTCTCCCTGAGGTTTCTCCCATGTTCCCCTTTAAACTGTGGGGTTTTCTCCGGAAGTTTTTCCTTGTACGATGTGAGGGTCTAAGGACAGAGGGTGTTGTATTGCCATACTGATATTCTGTACAAACTGTGAAGTCCACTGAGACAAATGTAACATTTGTGATATTGGGCTATATAAATAAACATTAATTGATTGATTGATAATAATAATTTATATCCAATATAATGCCAATATCACAACATTTACAAATAACAATTTCTCTTTTAATCACATTCACGATTACTTTGAATTAGGGATGCACCGAATATTCGGCTGCCGAAAATTATCGGCCGAAAATGGTTAAAAAGTCTCTTTCGGCCGAAAGGGTTTTAGCACCGAAAAAATATCACCGAATGTCAGAGAACAGGGTTACGTTGGTAAGCTAACGTGTTGTTGTGATGACGTAATCAAAACGCAGCGACAAGCACGGCGCGCGACCATGCTCGCGGCTGGCTCACAGCCAACATGTCTGCCGCTTGGAGATATTTAAAAATATCAGAGAAAGAGGCGCGGATTGCGATTTGTAAAACGTGTTCAGCTGACATTTCTCGAGGGGGTGTAACTGCAAAG
>NW_011335228.1:0-3649 GCF_000735185.1 Notothenia coriiceps | reverse complement strand
TCTGTAACAGGAGGGCTTAGCTAGCGCCTCGCTGCAATCTTTAAAGGTCGTTTTCTCAAAATGAGTTTTTTCTCCTACTCTGAGTTCGAAATTTCAACTTCAGTAGCACGTAGACACACCAAACCTTCCAGTTATATTCCTATCAATATTATGAAGGCTTTTACAGAAGGGTTTGTTCATATATCATTCATAGCCTGAATTATACAACATTGTATACCTAAAAACATGGCAAAAATTGATATTTTAGGGCTGTTGACAGTATTTTCTGATTTATGGAGTGATAAAAAGAGATATCCAAAATCCCTTTTGTAAAAGCCTTAGATACTAATATGACTACAAAATGAAACAAGAATTTTTAACCTGGCTTTATCCAAAGTTCAGATTTCGATTCCTGAAATGTGTTAAAATATGCACATATTTGATGAGATAATGGCTAATTTGCATATTTAAACATGCTATTTCAGAAAACTTGTAATACAAAAGACAATTGCCTTATTGTAAGTAATTAACTGGAGAAATTTCTAGCTGATACCTTTAAGTTAAAAAAATTACCCTATTCACCTGGGGTGTCTCGCCTTATTAAGTAAGGATAAATATTTTCAGAAGTTAAGCGTCCTTCCCATGAAACGCGATATTCACTTTGCTCGACGTGAGGCTGTGCCGCAGTGCTTTGTGGTGGAAATAGCTAGATAGTTTTGGTTCTATGTTTGCGTCACATGCTAGCTTGCGCCGCTACATACAGCTGTCATCTGATTGGTTGTGTGTTGCAAGGTCAACGGTAAATTAGATGAAATTTAAATAATTTGAACTGTAAGCGCAACACTCAGATACAATTTTGAGCGATGCGCAACACCGAGGGTGGTGCATCTGCCAGCGCAGAGCCGTTTTACCGCGTATCGGGTGAATGCAGCCTGACCCTTTTTTCTTCTGTCCCTGTACAGTACTGACGTTGACTCGTGCTCTGGCTGCTCACGGACACTGACAATAACTTTGCCCGACATTTGACACCTCAATTAATTACATTTAATTTGCTTCGCTCGCTGCTCAACTCAGCAGCAGGCTACATTAGCCGCAACTAGCATAATGCACCCTAATAGACCTTTCTCCAGCAGATGTTTTGATTGGAAATTAAATAATATTAATGGCAATGTCCATTTAGTGGTAAGATGTCCTTTAAGTGGTCACTTGGAAGCAATCTTTTCCAGCGGCTATCATTTATGTTAATAATGCTATTAATAAACCCAGAACTAGTATTTGGTTGAGTCAAACTACAATAAACATAGGGTCCAGCATCAGGTCGCCTACTGAATGAAGCATTTCATTTAGCAGTTTACAGCCTGATATATTTTTCAGGACTATCAACTTTAAAAAAACACCCTGCTCTTTTCATCCCGTTTCTGTTATTTCTTCACATGTTTATGTCATTGGGGTCTTTTCTTTCTGAGAGGGTGAGTTTAAGTATTGTGCACAGTTTCGGGCACAACAAGAGGACACAGTGAAATAAAATCTATTGGTCCAGCAGTTTGTGGATCGATGTGTAGCCCGCTTTCCATCCGGCTGCATTATCATTCCATTTAAGAAATTGGTCCTTGAATTGAATAATATCCTTCATTGCAGTGACTCTGGAGGCATAACTGACCAAATATGCAAATAGGACACATTGAGACCTTAAAAAAGTTTTCTTAATGCTTAACATGCTCGCACCACATGGTGTTAGTCAGCTGAATGTGTGTCTGTCCACAGCTCTGTGCTCTGTGCACACAGGGACACACTGATGCTCCGGGGAGGAAGACAACACTCTGATTGGTATGGGAGAACATCTCCACATGCAAATCAAACGGCGACTCAGCAGATACAGAGACGTTTCAGGTCATAGTGTGTCAGAAGACGGACACACTATGTCCCCTGATATGCATCTTGGCCCATTTACATTTAAAGATATCACCAGAAAGTGACCGCTGAGAGATAAAGGGAAGGAAACAGGTTTAACTGTATGAATGCTTGCTCTGTTATCGGCACAGCCTAATGGTGTTTTCCCCCCACTCTATAGAAATGTAGCTCATGCTGTCAGCACATTCGATCTTCAAAGGGGATAAACCTTTTAGATTTGCATGACCAGTCGTCTTCCATCAAGAGCCCCCCTATCAGGGCAGCTGTTGAGCCCGGCTACTAATAAAACTCAAAGAGCAGCACTCCCTGAGATGGAGCACACACATGGAAACATTATGAAGAAATGTTCATTTCAAAAATGGAAAAGTTGGAAAATGTGAATTATGAATCAGTTATTATTTGCTGCAGCAGTAGGCTATATGTTGTTTGTGGTGCGGTTACATTTGTTTTTGAGCCACATGACTAACTGCTGTGTAGCAGAGTGCCATGGTGATTTTGTTGTTTTTCTCTCTTTGTGTCACAACATAAATAGAGATAAAGATTCACCTGGGCTCAGCGTGACATTTCTGAAAGATCGAATGTGATGAAAACCTTTAAACTCAAGGACATGTAGTGTGTGTGTCTGTCTGTCTGTCTGTCTGTCTGTCTGTCTGTGTGTGTGTGTGTGTGTGTTTGTGTGTGTATGTGTGTGTGTGTGTGTGTGTGTGTGTGTGTCTGTCTGTCTGTCTGTCTGTCTGTCTGTGTGTCTGTGTGTGTTTGTGTGTGTATGTGTGTGTGTGTGTGTGTGTGTGTGTGTGTGTGTGTGTGTCTGTCTGTCTGTCTGTCTGTCTGTGTGTGTGTGTGTGTGTGTGTGTGTGTGTGTGTGTGTGTGTGTGTGTGTGTGTGTGTGTGTGTCTGTCTGTCTGTCTGTCTGTCTGTGTGTGTGTGTGTGTGTGTTGTGTGTGTGTGTGTGTGTGTGTGTGTGTGTGTGTGTGTGTGTGTGTGTGTGTGTGTCTGTGTGTGTGTGTGTGTGTGTGTGTGTGTGTGTGTGTGCGATCGGTTCCTGAGGGCATAAGTGACAAAGATGCGATGCGTAAGGGGCTGCAGCGTAGGAAATAAAGAACTAGCTGTGATTATTCGACTGTTATTGTAATAATGATGATACGACATGAATTACAATATTTGAACATTTTTGCAACATTATTCACATTTCGTCGTAAGATATACTGTATTTTAAATGATTTGTGATTCATTTTAAGAAGATAATTGCAATTAAGTCTGTAGAATACGATTAGAGGGCCATGACGTCTAAACAATTAATTTAGGATAACACTTGTCAAGAAATATGGCACCTCCTGCAATTTTAGTATTCCAGTAGCCCTTATTGGGATTCTGAATACATTTTGATAAAGTCCTAAAAGCATTACCACAGAGAATTATACAAAGGAAAATAATAGTAGAATCTATTTATGATAGAGTAGTGGAAATATTGAAGATCAAATTACAATGTGAGGGGTGGTTGCTAATTCTGGAGCCCTTCAACCCCACATTTGTGCAGATATAAAAAATAAATCATACTTATTGGCTTGGTTAGTTATTGTTAAGGTAAACATACTATTGTTTGATGATAATCGACCATAAATCAGCTCTACTTCTACTTCTACTTCTTTGATGTGTTACCCTCAGTAGCCTCTAGATGTCACTGCTCCTCTGTGACTCAATTAAGCTGAGCTTCTCTGTAGACCCACTGAAGCTGAAAGGAGGGCTCGCACACACACAC
>NW_011335227.1:0-2199 GCF_000735185.1 Notothenia coriiceps | reverse complement strand
GTGATACTTTGAAAATGTATCATCCCACAATTACTCCCATGAAGCGCTTTACGATATAGTTAACATGTCAAATTAATATTAAATTCAATTGTGGGACTTCTTGGACCTTTTAGTAATGAACAAACAAACAATGAAAAATACATAAAAAATATGAAGAAAACCGATTATGGAATATCTTTTATGCGTGAATAGCACATCTTGTCAATGCAAACAGACCGTTATAGCACCGTTATAATGCATGTTAAACCTGAGATTCGACTAGAGAACAAATAAATAATAGAATAAAGGGCATGAGATCTCGGCATTGCACAAACAAACAAATCTCATCTTTAAAATCAACATTTGCCTTCACTGGTGAGAGAAAACAAATCCCATCACAGTTCATTTGTGGGACTTTTACCTTTCTAGTATTGAACGAACAATGAAAAATACATAAAATATGAAGAAAAACGCAATATGCAATCTAATTTATAACACCCGCCATCACGGGCCACGGACTCACTTTTAAAATAAAGTTTTAAAAAAAGTATCGAAACCGGATCTGATTTCGGTACGGTATACCGTAGCCATACCGGTATTTCGGTAATACCGGATACCGGTATGCATCCCTACGTGTAATATTTAGTCTAATATAAGAATCTACGCATGACAGATGTAAAGACGATCGTAAAAAGATATTGAGATGCTGCAAACAATGCACGTCTAACAGTTCTAAGAGTAATTTGTCTTTAAGGATCTACTAATCACTCTTGAAAAGTTTTCCCTACAGTCTAATTTGATGCATTCGTACGGAGTCCACTGGACTGCGTATTTTATTTCGTGCTATGCCCCCTCTGATTATTATTATTATTACAGCCCTTTCCTTTCCATCCAGCCATGTAGCTACACTACTCTTATTATCACTGATGGAGTAGTTTGTTATCCAGTACCTTTACTTTTCATCTTACTATCTTAAAATGGAACGATGCTTTCCTCTAAGCACCTTCATTCTGATTGACGAGTATTTGTACCTCCACACGTCTCATGGATTAGAGTTGGCTACAGAATTTTAAATCCTCGCTAAAATAGTATAACTTGCACTGGAATGACTCGCTGTATCCAGAGGACTCAGGTTTGCCTTAGAGGGAGAGTTTTCTGCCGACATGAGCATCCCTTCCCGAGTCTGGGTTATCCTCCGGGGACAGAAACTACTACTGTGAAATGATAGGAAGGTTATTACTAAAAGGTTTATAATCACAGGGTTACAGACCCTCAAGTATCTATTGATGCGATAAACTACATCGTGAAGAGGGCCATAACCTTCACTGCTAGCAAGGTTGTCACAAACTAAACTTTGCTTAATGAAAACCAAAAAAAAAGGGGATTGCCTATGATCTAACTGGATATGGGATGCAGATGTGTACTTGAATATATTGTTTTATGTTTTGACTTTGCTAAATCAGTCTTATATTAACACTATAGGTCAGTGGGGGTAAAGATTATTTAGCATTTGGACCCCAAAACTAGCAAAAAGTAGTTGGGGGTGACACAAAAGGGACATTAGGTGTTATTTCTAAAAGCAAACTTACGAAAAAGGACATTTTAAGTGGTTAATGAAGTCCTATAAAATAGGGATGCCAGCAATTATTCGGTTTTTTGAATATTCGTTACAGTCTCCATAATCGAAAATCATTTTTCAAATTCGATTTTATTTATATATATTTTTTATTATTATTTATGTTTTTCTTTTTTTTCCTGGATTAATTTCAACCAAAATATAGACTAATGCTAATAATAGTAATAGTATTAATAATTGTAAATGGCCATTGGTCACACCACTAGTTTGTTTTACTGTAAACTTGGAGGAAGCCGGCAGCTCAGGCTGCGCAGAGTGCAGACAGCTGCACTCTGCTACTCTGCACTCTACTACCGACCCCCCCCTCTCCGTCACACGTGCGATTGATTTGTTGGAGTGAGAACACAACTAAAGATGAACAAAGGGAAGAAGAGTTCATCGTGGAACTACTTCAAACTGACAAGTGCAAATGAGGTCAAATGCAAGTAGTTTTTTTTTCTCTCCCGCGGGGCGGCGGGCGTAGAATAATCGATTATTATTCGCCAGGGCTGTCCGATTTTCGATTTTGATCATGGTCAGTTTCTGGCATCCCTAGTCTATGTAGTGTCATTTTTATTTGTTATAGTTTGGGAAGATTGAAAAAT
>NW_011335226.1:0-1776 GCF_000735185.1 Notothenia coriiceps | reverse complement strand
CCCATTAAAAGGACTTTGTTTGGTTGCCTTTTGCCAGCTACCTCGACTATAAAGTATTCTCAAGTTGTTCTCACCACTCTGCCACGTTGTTTGGAGTCTGAGACATTCACAATGTGTCTGTGATCATCCACATGCCAGTATGTTTTTTTTTGGTGGGGGGGGTTTGTAGCCTATAATAGACAGATGGACTTCATTACAGAAGATGCAAAGACCCCATTCCTGCATCCTCAGTCGGGACAGTTTATTTTACACTACAACCAAACAAATTCTGTCAAGCAATGCATCGTTTCTGCAAGGGAGTCTCTGTCTCTCACACACTGCCATTGTTTTCCCTATAAACCTACACTTTTTCCTCTCTTTCTGTCTTCATCTTTTCCAGTCATACAAAAAAAAATGGAATTGTATCGCATGACTTATAAATGCAGGGAGTTTTATTGCACAAAAATGCGGAGCCTTGTGCGCCCCCAGTGTTTTTACGGGGTAACTGCAGGAGCCAAGGCTTTGGAATAGTTACTACTACTGAGCAGGACCCTAATACTGTTGGACGATGAAGACTTTAAAAAAAAAACTAAAAAAAAACACAACGCCACATGACTATTGCAGGAAGTCACAGAAAAGGAAATTGGTTTCATCAACTTGCCTGCTGCATTTTGAAAGTCATGGCACCCTAACATTTGTATCAATGCTGCTTGTATGTTTCTTTTTTTGTTTTTATGTTTTTTTTTTTTTTTACTGCTCAAGTCACAGCAGCACCGGGTCACCACATGAGAAGCTTTTGAAAGAGAGTGTTTTTTTTAAGTGTGTTTGTGTGATTGTGTGCATCTCATGAGGGGCTTGGTGTTGTTAAAACTTCCCATTTTAAACCTGGAATAACCACAAGTAAACTGAAGCGATTCTAGATCCACTTCATCATGGTATACATTGGTATCAGGCAACAAATTAAATATGCATCGCTTGTCTTAAACTTGATGTTTTTTCCTTTTTGTTTTTTTTTGTTTCGAATATTGCACTGATGACTGTTGTTAAAAAAAGTTGGCTTTTATGTGTCAACATTTAATTTTTTTCTGAATAGAAAAAAAAAACAAACACAACAAAATACTATTGTATAAATATATGCTCCAGGTGATAATGTCCTAATGTGTGTGTTACTTTGTGGAAAGAACATGATGTTTTTTTTTAACAAAGATGCGTGTATCTCTGTGATTGGGTGAATGTATATATACATATGGATATATATATATCGATGATGATGATGATGATATCTTGGGGCACTTTCTTTTCTGAAGTGCTGTCTTCCTGTTTTTTTTGAAAGGGGAATAATACATTTGATGGTAAGATCATTGTAACATGATTAAAAATTGCACGGTTGTGTGGTTGTTTGGCTTACCAGGGTCATAACATTTATGACGTAAGGAGCCAGCCGCCGTTGGTGTACATGAGTGAGATGATTTTTTTTTTAAAGAGAAAAAAAAAAGTGATGACTTCTTTGGACCAAGTTGTGTTTCCTGGTCTCGCTTCATTTCAAGCGAGAGGAAACGGCAGATTTTTTTTCATGAGTGATGCAGATGTTCCATCATGTTTGATTTAGTTAGTATTCTTTTATTTTTTGAGCGTTTGTAACACTGTGATGATGACGTGACGTCATGTGGAGATGAGTGCTGTATTATTTTTGTACGTTTGTGTACAAGCCAGTAAAGAAATCATTAAACTCAAACTCTCTGTGTATGCATACATTTCTTCCTCATCTCCCAAGTAGAAAGCTACACCCCCCCCCCC
>NW_011335225.1:0-1462 GCF_000735185.1 Notothenia coriiceps | reverse complement strand
TGACAGCTTCACTTTCAAGACAAGACAACATATCATCAACAAATGCATTAGAGTGTCTTATCGTATGTTAATTCAAAGCTATGTCAAACAAACTCCACCCTAAACTTTTGCGGCATTAAAGGGAAGGCATCAATGAGAGAAACACAAGAGATGTTTCTGAAATGGGCCATTCCTGCAGGACTTTTACTAAAGTATTTTACATTGTGATATCACTGTTACTTCAGTCAAAGTGCTGAATACTTCCAGCTCCACTGCCAAAGACAATGGGTTCATAGGGTTGTTGCCATGTATCTATTTTACTGTATTGTTATTTGTGTTGATTGTTAACCATATGAATAAGAGTACTGAGATATAATAATTACATAGAAGTAGAAATACAACAGTCTAGACATTTAGAAAGATATTCTAACATTTTAAATGTATTTGAAATTATTATATTTTGTTATATGCATTGATAGAATAATGTTTGTACGTATCAGTTTAAATGTTGCAGCTGATCAAGGAGGGGCTACTTTGAATATCTTTAAATACTTCAGTGTATCTTAATCTAAAAAAATGTGATATTTGGTTTAAAACATATATTTTGTAACAATAATCTGAATCTGTAAAGTAGAAACTAAAGGTATTGAATACATGTAGTGGAGCACTTCAATATGTTCCCTCTAAGTGTACAAATAAATTGGAAATACTTAAGTAAATTACAGGTAAGAAGTGTCACACCTTGACCAACTATGAGCACATAATCATAACACAGTATTTTAATGTTATTCTAAAATGGGCCATTACTAATTAATTATTGCTTTTTTAATTGTCTTGCTTTTGGTACTTTAAGTATATTTTGATGCCTGTACTTTTTACTTAAGTAAGAGTATTTTTACACATTGAAAAAACTGAAATGTTGACTTTAGCTAAATGTGTTATGTCAACAGATTTATTTTACACAACTGTATTAGGTTAGTTGAAAGTATTAATATTAAGTTTAAATAAAATATATTAGGTTCAACTTAATACTATTGCTTTTAACATACCTAATACAGTTATGTGAATTCTGTTGACATAATACTTTTAATTAAGGTCAACATTTCAGTTTTTTCAGTGCAAATTAGTTGCGCTACTTTTACAAGATACTTACTTTTGTAATCCCTGAAGTGGCTCGACATGTTCTGGGTATAATAAATAGGTTACGCTGTGACAAGGTAAGAAGAGTTATACAAACCCAGATGAAAAGCAACATCTTGTTTGTTCCTGACGTGGCTAAATATCTCAAACTCTGTGAGGTGAGCGGAAGTCGCTGGTTGTGTCAAAGTTAAATGTCAAACCGCACTCTAATACACACACGCTCACTCACACACACACCGCCAGGACCACCTGACAGGACATGTAAACACTTCACACACGTTACACACATGCTGTCTCTAACACTGTTTCTCACGTCACCCCCCACCCACCCCTACACCCCCAC
>NW_011335224.1:0-2685 GCF_000735185.1 Notothenia coriiceps | reverse complement strand
AGAGCTCAGGGCAATAAAGCAGATTTGTTTGACTTTTTTACACTTTGTTGTTCTCCTCCTTTCCTCCGCTCTTGTCTCTGATTGTGAGCGTGAGCATTCGTGTGTGTGTGTGTGTGTGTGTGTGTGTGTGTGTGTGTGTGTGTGTGTGTGAGCCCCGCCCTTCAGAAACAGAGCGGAGGGAGAATGTGAATACGCAAAGCAGTGGACACTGAAACATGCACATTGGATAAATAACATGGCGTTTAGTTTATTTAATAAAAGAGCACATGTTCATGTGAAAAGTGACCGTAGATAGATTACTTCAGTTGAAATTTGGTGCTATATATATATATATTTAAATAAAAACACCTTGAATTTCAGGCAGGGCGCGGGGCTCCGTTGGCAGGGAGCAGCGCCCCGCCAAGACAATGGTAGGGGAAACACTGTGATATGTTTTATAATGATTGATCATGAAAGTGTTCTCAAAGCTGGTAAAGCTGCAGCTAGTTTGAATGACTTTGTATACTGCAGGGTAGCTTGTCAATTTACACCAGGTGGAACTAAAGTCTGATTTAACACTTGATTAGATTTCACATAATTCATCCACATCTGTAAAGTAACTAAAGGGATTAAATACATGTAGTGGAGTAAAAGTACACAATTTTCCATAAAAGCTATTCCATCTGGATTGGTTTGGCTGCCTCCCCACCCCCCTCCACAGCACTACATTATTGAATTGGACAGAAAAGGAGAAATGATCGTGGAGAAGGCCTGCCACTGACTGTGATTGTGTTCGTGACTCACGCCTGTCTGAGTGGGATCTGGCTCTGCACATCTTTAGTGCTTTATGTGGGCAGCACGGAGAGGAACACATGCATACAACGCTGGCTTCTTTTATGACTGTTCATAGATTATCACTGTAATGGCAAATGTCAAAGCAATTTACAAAAATATGAGACGATACACTTTATTGTCCTCTTAAAGATATCTGTTTTAGACTCCGTCGTGCAGTTCCACAAAAGCAAAAAAAGTCATAAATACTACATACAGTAGTAACATTTTAAAAGTCAATAGCATATCCACACATGACTCACACTACATGTACAGAGTACAGTACACAACGCATATCAAACATTCCTGGTCTCTGTAGCCAGTGAATGTCCTTCTGAGCTGTGATAGGACAGTGAACACTGAGTATTTTGACTCACAGTTGCAGCATCTGGAAGTTTTATTCAGGCAAAAGCTAAGGCTAATCTTTTGGACAATTTTGAAAATGTACTACCTACATTTCAAATGTGTTCACAGACTGAAATGAGTCAGGTGTTTTGTTTGCTTTGAGTCTAATACAAAAAAGTCACTTTAGAGTGAGTTTGGGTTGATGGCTTCCCTTGAACCACCCTTACGTTGGAAAGGAAAAATGTTGATGAAAAATTATTCCATCTGGGTTGATTTGAATGCTGCGACCCCCCACCTCCGCCCCCATCCAGAGCATTACATTATTCAGCTGGCTGTCTGTTTTTACATCTAATCTCAGCCACAGCTGGGAGCTCAATTCATGCAATTTAGACAGGAATGCTTGTGGCTTGGATGTTAATCACTAACCCCCCCTTTCAAATGTCTATCTATGGATCTATCTACTGATTTGATGGAGATTTAAAATGTTTGTACAATCTATGTCTAATTTCAATGTGTTACTACATTTAAATCAGTCTACTACCTAAATCAATTCCGGTATGCTGCTATATGGTTTCATATATTTCCCTTATTTGTTATACATACATTTTTTATTGTTAATGTTAAGGTTAAAAAACTCAAAAGGATTGCTTCTACCATAAAAACTCTTTCATTTGATCGTATATATACTTTTGAAAGATGGTTTTCTCTTGCGTCAGTGCGGCAGAACAGGTCTCAATGTACTGGATTGAGTTTCTCTTGCGGAATACCAACAAAAACCCAACTGCTCCATGTCACACACACACACACACACACACACACACACACACACACACACACACACACACACACACACACACAGATTCTAAAAAGTTGTGTGAATTGCATTCGAATTGGAATATTGGCCCATTTGTTTGAAACTGCAAATAAATATGTCATAGGTGACTGGTTAAATTGTCCGGTAATTATCCAAGTTAATTCACACCATCCAACCAATCAGAATGTAGAATTTCAAGTGGCCATGGTCTAGAGAAAAAAACCAGAGCAATGTATTAAGGAGTGCCAGCTTTAGTGCATGCCTGCGTTGTGTTAAAGGGACAGGGTGGATGACAGGAAGAAGCAATAAGGGAACATTATCCAATCATAAATCTGTACTTTGTGACCTTTCCTTTAGTAATGATGGGTAATAGTTACGATACAGAGCATTTCTTGGCATCAAAATAACATTTTCAAAAGTGAAGCCCTGTTTTGATCTCGGATGTAGAGCTTTGGTGTTTTTCTGTCTCTACACTGCACTCAGCTGCACGGAAGATTATCACATGGGATTATTGCTGTTCCATCTCTCTCCCCCTGCCTGTCCCAATACACACACACACACACACACACACACACACACACACACACACACACACACACACACACACACACAACACGTACACACACACACACACACACACACACACACACACACACACACACACACACACACACACACACACACACACACACACACACACACACACACACACACAC
>NW_011335223.1:0-2136 GCF_000735185.1 Notothenia coriiceps | reverse complement strand
GTGTGTGTGTGTGTGTGTGTGTGTGTGTGTGTGTGTGTGTGTGTGTGTGTGTGTGTGTGTGTGTGTGTGTGTGTGTGTCTCTGTGTGTGTGTGTGTGTGTGTGTGTGTGTGTCTGTTTGTGTGTTACAGGCCAGCAGTGCAGAGCAGCAGTGAGTCGTATGGAGGGCTGACAGAAGGCTCTCTGGGAGATGCCTATAATAGCTCCAAGGACAGCACTCTGGTGATGAGAGAGGTGATGAATGATTACACACACACACACACACGCGCATACACACACAGGGATCTAAACAGAAGGGAATGAAAATAAACTTGTTAAAACTGTTTTTGTTTATCCAAACTGAGCTGATTTTGCTTCTTCGTCACCACTTTGACTGCTTTAACTTCTTCTAGTCGCCCCTCTCAACATGATATCTGCTCTTTCCTTTGTTTCTCATATTTTTTCTCTCCTAACATTTTGTCTTTAAGGCGGAGGAGAGGAGGAGAGGTGGTCACACTGAGAGCAATGGGTTCGGTAATCACGGTAACCATGGTAACCTCCCTGACCTGGTGCAACAGAGCAACTCTCCCTCAGCCACGCCCACCTCTGCCCTGCAGGAGCTGGGAGACATGGCTGAGGTCAGACACACACAGACACCACACACACACACACACACACACACACACACACACACACACACACACACACACACACACACACACACACACACACACACACACACACACACACACACTCAGTCATAGCCACAGAGCACCGTTTTCTCCCTTTCTTGACGCAAATAAAGCATTTATTTTACCAGATTACTTGGTGACAAGTTAATTTCTGCCATCAAAATTAGTAAAATTGAGTAAAAGTGTAGTTTAATCAAGTTCAATTGTTCACGATATCAATGTTAAAAGTCGACAAGAGTAACAACAACTAAACGAAAGAAAGAACGATGGAAAAAGACATAAAGGAATTTTTATTACTTTATGTCCTAGGGCAGAAGGAAAACATAAAGATTATAATGTAAGGATAATAGGACAAAATAAGATAACAAATATGAAAATAATTATTAAAGAAGGTAACAAATAAAAGTAGTAAAGTAGTAAATGATAATTAAATGATTAAATACAAATATGTAATTTAATACAAATGAAACATAGCAAAATAAAAAAAGCAAGAGAAAAAATCGACAAATTTAAGAAATGATATGGGGCAGGAGGGAACATAAATAGAAGTAAACAGGGACATTAATAATGGTAATGAAAGACGATGCAATTGAGGAAATAATAACATTGAAAATACATTTAATAAAGATGGATAATAGAAAAACGGAAAGAAACTTATAGGAAAATAAGAAAGGAGCAAGAGAAGAAGGAAAGCAAAAAGAAAACATGAAGAAAAAGTAAATGAATAAAGGAGGAGAAGTGTGTTGAATGATAGATGTAAACACAAAATAAAATTGATAGCAATCGAATTAAAGGAACAGAGGAAAGGAGAAGACCAAAAAGGGTGTTAGAAAGAAAAAAGGTGGAGAAGATAGACGGGAAAAAAATAAAATATTTAGTCATAATGCAAAACCAGTGGAAAGAGTCACAGAAAGGGAACACTCAAGTTAATAAGTGGTACTTTAAAGCAGCATTACAGCGCAGCGCCTCAATAAATGTTGCTGTGGTGCGTCACTGACCCTGAACACTTCCTGTGACCCGGTGCATGCCCTGCCTGTGTTGATCCACACTGTGCAGGAGGGGAGGACAGACTGCATAGAGGAGAAATGAATTAAAAAGAAGCCCCTCATTTGATCCATAATTGATCGTCTTTATATGAGATGGCTGGTGAGCGAAAACAGAGGGAGTCTGATGTAGATAACAAGCGTTGTGACGGGCTGTACGTGACCGCAGGTTGGAGAGAGTGCCTCGCTTTCCATCTCTTGATGTTTTCCCCCTTTTTTCTCTTTTAATGAGTGTCAGAATGCAGGTTTCTTTTTTTAAAGGGTGGGGGGTGGGAGGGAGAGAAACAAAACAACAAGAAAGCAGAAAAAGACCAAAAGAACAAGCATTTCTGATAAAGTGCTTACAGAGCGTTTATAGCAAGTTGTGCAGACACGCGGTTGAGCGATGATGTAGGGCACAAGCCCACAAATCGTGGGGTGGGGG
>NW_011335222.1:0-3262 GCF_000735185.1 Notothenia coriiceps | reverse complement strand
GGTTTTTGATATAATAAAAACTCAAGTTAGGTACCTTTATTAATCAGCTGTACGTTTGAGTTTGTTTGAACTTATTCATTATAATTATTGTACAAAATGGTATAAGAATGCAAACATTAAGATCTGTTCTGTTTTTACATTACATTACATTTAGCTGACGCTTTTATCCAAAGCGACTTACAATAAGTGCGTTCGACCAACAAAGTACAAACTTGAAGAAAGCAGAATCATATAACTACATCAGGTTTCATAGAGCTAAAACATTTCAAGTACTACTCAACTGACATTAGATAAGCCAGTCCTTTATTAGTATATAAGTGCTTTGTTAATAGTTCTATCGCTCGATTCTATCGATCTCTATCTGTTCTGTTTAAATTGATTATAGTCTATTATCAATTCAGGTTAAGAAACTAGTGTTGCTTGCATCCTATTTTAAAAGGCATTTCTTTTTATACGCTAATAAAATGCAACAAAAAAAGGGTTTGACTCTATTAATTTAGTCTTTTATTGCACTTTGGCAGCAGATTCCTGTGTAGCTTCAGATCGGAGTTGTCTTATTAGTAAGTCTAATTTATACCTTTGTAGCAACACTATTTTTATATAATGGCAAAGAAAGGGTTCAGAGTCTTTTCTTTTTTTCCTGTGTCATATGTGGCAGCACTGCCACAAGTTCCTCTTCACAGAGGGTCTTCAGTACAGGTGGCAATATTGTCACCTGCCTGCGCTCATCTCTGAAACCAGACCATGTAAACAGGCCGGTGTTTCGTGCAAAAATCTTTAAGAGATGACATGAGCAGCCCTACCAGCATTTGCCATGGTGGCCAAAACATTTTTATTTGGTCTTAAATTGTAGTTCAACATTTATTTCCTGTTACTTATGTACCATGACGGTTTGCCAGCCTTCCACGTTTAACTGAGTGGAATATGTTGAATATGTTTTACCAAAATGTTGGCTATATTTTAAGGAGTTTTCAGTAGGTTGTGACAGTGCACTGCAACATATTTGATTTAATTTATTTTGGTCTAATTTATTTTTATTTATCATATTAATATATATGTTTAGTATGGTTTCGGAAGTGCACTCAAACATATTTGTTGATCTTGTTTATTGGTAAAATATGATTTGTTTTAAAGTTCAATAAATGGTCAATGAATAATCGTGATTATGATTTTTTCCATAATCGCACAGCCCTAATATACAAGGAAGTTGTTTATTGTATGGTGCATTCAAAAAGGAGATTAATTCAGTTATAAACAAAGTAAATACAAAAGTGTATTTGAACTATTGTAAGAAAATAAAAAGTTTGCAAGAAATATAAATATACAAAAATATTTAGAACAATACAAATATGACAAATGAGTCTGAAAATAAAACGTTACTGTGACATACATCAATAAATAAATAGTTGTTATTTTTTCATTTAATTGTGAATGATTGTATAAAACACTGATGTTTAGGTTTCATCTCAAGTCACAACAGGTTTCCACTGATGACAGAAACTTTATAGAAAACGTTCACTTTCGATTTTACCTAAACTCACTGACAATTTAGGCCTCAACTTACCTGATAACATACAACAGAGTTTTTGTACCTCTTTATCCTCAGGATACACTGCTGTGAAGCCTTCTCGTTGTCCCAGTCCGTGCTGAGGCTCGGGTCCCATGAAGTTGCGTGGATTTGGGACAGAAGGCCCGCTCCTGCCACCCCGCCAACCCCTAGCCCAACACCGGGGAGAGAGGAGGAGACGTGTAGGCTGGGATACACGGACACGACCGGTGGCGAGGGGAAAGCGGTTGGTGTCGCAGTAACAGCCGACATAGGTGCTACGAGAGCGGATAGGCCACTCTGCGCGGCCGAGGAGGGAGAAGGGGAGGCCGGGTTAGAGCTGGAGGGAGCACCGCTGGATGTCGGGTGTCCCCCCGGCAGAGAGTTAGCCAAAGTCGGAAGCAGTGAAGCTCCACTGCTCTGTCCTGTAACGCCTAAGCCAAGGGCACCACCACTGGACTGCTCTCCAAAGCTGTCCGCCATGGCTCACAAAGCTAACAAGCTAAACCGTCGTTATTAATTTATAATGCTAACTGTTAGCTGCATTGACAGATGAAGTTACCGCTGCTTGTTGTTGTGTTCAGCGGGTTCAAAGTGCAGTGTAACGGGGCAGAGAAGAGCACACAGACGAGGCCATAAAACAATGCTTTTCTTCCCACGACATGGTGGCTACTTATCGTTAGCTTAACGTTTTGTATTTCCCCCAGGCCTCAAAAAGTATAAAGTTGTCCGCAAAATTACTTATTCCACCTTGCTCTGTCTTATGAAGGCGCTTTCTGTCCGGTTGTTATGAGTGTAAAGGAATATGAGGTCAGAACATTTGGTTTAGAACCACATCCCACTACCACATTAACATAACGCAACTTCAGGAACTGCTTCTTCACCTTTCAAGCTCAGCAGAAGTGATAGAACACTTGACATCCGGTGGGACCTTCAAAGTAAAATGTCACTATGAATTGAGTTCAGACAGTCAATCACATCGGGTTAAAACGTTTATGTACTAAAGTAGCAAGTGAAAAACTAAAGTCTTTAATTATTAAACCAATATACTTTGATGAATGTGAATCATTTCCATATCATAAGGTCCAAGTGTAGGCGGTCTGGGCCTACTTCTCAGCAGACCCTTGCTACGACTCTGCGTTGTGTTGTGCGTGTTTGATGGACAAGGAGATTCGGTTGTTGTCTTTAACCGAAACTGTGGCGTATTTATTCCTCTGCATGAAATAAACCCAATAATGCAGCAGCATTAATACACATGGACGTCTGCAACACACCAGTCTCAGTCTGCCATACAAACAACTGAGAGACTAGTACTTATAAAACATTCAGATATCGAATCTGTCACAATAGATCACAATACACTGTACAACTACAGTTACACTGGAAATGTATACACCACCGGCTAATTAGTATTTTTAGACATGTAAATAAAACAATAAAATAAACACATAGTACAAAACACAATAGACCAAAAACATGGGAGCAACAAACATACCTGCATGAAATAAACACAATAATGCAGCAGCATTAATACACATGGACGTCTGCAACACACCAGTCTGTGGCAGAGTCCTGCACGGGTCTGATTTTCAAGACCCGCTCCCGCCCCGCACCCGCGACGTGCAATACCGAACCCGCCCCGCTACCCGCACATATTGCCAATTAGTTCCGCAACCCGACCCGACCCGTCGGCACAGGATCCGCAACCCGACCCGA
>NW_011335221.1:0-4781 GCF_000735185.1 Notothenia coriiceps | reverse complement strand
CGTAGCAGAATGTACATATATATTTCGCCTCCCAAGACTTTACACATTTCCTCTTTGCTTTTCGTTCGGGTTCATTTTGCGCTTTATCAGTTGAATCACTTCGAACATTCGTTTCAGATGTTGACGGGTTGGCCAAACTTTTTACCCCACAGTCAAACAACTTAATTTGCTTCGCCATTTTTTGTAAAACAAACACATGGCGCACAGCGAGTAAACGTGCATCGCTTTCTGGCTCCGTAAACACACCAATGCACGTGCAACTTAAGTATCAGGTTCCGACTGGTCACAACAATAATTAAATATCACTCTTAATACAACAAATAATTAACATTTATCTCTTTTGGGGAACACATTTAGCTGTTTGCTGTCCTTATTTCTTCATGTTAAAAAGTGGTTGCCACTGATGGCAACCAAAGGCCAAGAAGTGGTTGACATTTTTTCTGAATGGTTGCCAATGGCAACCTGGCAACCGTTACTGTCGAGCCCTGCATGGGAGAAGCATCAGTTGATTAAATATTGTCATGACAACTAAGAATTGCAACATCTGGAGAAGATTCACACTTGCTCTATGCTAAAAATGTAAAGTTGAAACCCAGTCAGTAAGACAGTAAGATTGCTGAAATGGCAGCTAAAATTGAAGCAGTGAAGTTGAAGTGGGATCACAGGGAGTAGTGAGCTGTCATCTGAAGAGTTTCATTGATTGCAGGGATGTTGAAGATGTTTTACTGCTAAAAATACACAATTGTTTGACTGAAAATGTGCCGAAAAAATCAGTGTTCTCTTATAATACAGTTAGTTCGCAATAATATCATGCTAAACAGAGCATAGAGGTTAAACTGTCACTAATGTGTGTGTGTGTGTGTGTGTGTGTGTGTGTGTGTGTGTGTGTGTGTGTGTGTGTGTAGGTGTGGCAGTGTGGTGGCAGTGTGGAGGTTCTACCATGTTCCAGGATTGCTCACATCGAGCGGGCCCACAAACCCTACACAAAGAACCTGACAGCACATGTGCGGCGGAACGCTCTGAGAGTGGCGGAGGTCTGGATGGACCAGTACAAGAGCCATGTCTACATGGCCTGGAACGTCCCACTGCAGGTAAAGAGACATTTGTGAAGGGTGCAGATGGATGCATAAAAGCTAGCAACAACTGCTGAGAAAACACAATCAGCTGACTTTTGCAGTCAGTAAAGTCAGTCACTGTTGTGAGCACAGAGTGAACACAGAAGCTGGGAACCTGCCTGGGTCAGGGGTTAGGGAACAATACAGATTCACTGTCCGCTACCACAGCAACCTGGAGAGAAAGGTGTGTATTACAATTGGAAACTTTTCCCTGATTATAGTGGTCAGCAAAATCACAAATTCTGATGTCCGGAAGTATAAAGTGATTCACATTATTTGAAACCCCTCTGTACTGTTGAAATACATATATGCATGTTCGGCCTTCCCATTTCTCTAATTTAATTATGTTTGACATTGTAAGATGAAAAATCATTATTTCTTAATATTCAGAATTTCAGATTTTCTTTAATAAATAACATCTTCTCCCTTCTTTGTATTACCGTTTCTTGCTGACTTCATGCTCAGTTACTTTTGTAACGCTCTTACATTTTTCATTCTAAGGACTTAGTCATGCTGAAAGGAGCCAGACGCCCTGAATTCTGGACAAGATATATATTTTTGGAGCATTGGAGACTACGAAGTTGAAGCTGATTGTACTTCTTTTTTTGCTAGAGGGTAGAATTCAAAGTTGGCATTTGTAAAATTCGATGTATTTGTTTTTATTTTACTCTCTAGAATTCAGGAATAGACATTGGGGACCTATCTGAAAGGAAAGCCCTGAGGTCCAGACTGCAGTGCCGACCCTTCAGCTGGTTCCTCTCCAACATCTACCCTGAGCTCCGCTCCTACAGTAACATTGTGGCCTACGGAGTGGTGAGTTCAATGTATCCCACCTTCAGTCTCAAGATTACTAAACATTTCAAAATCTTCAAATTGATTTGAGAAATTCATCATCACGCTAAAAGATAAGTGTTTTAATTAAAGTACTAACCCTGCCATTTATCTGATATAGCAAGAAAATAAATAGAAAAGCAATTGTAAAAAGATGTATAAAGCTCTTTAATAATAGTTGAAACAAAGAGTGCAGCCCTGACCCCTCAGGCAGATCCCTCCAGGGTCTGGGAGACTGCAGAGACTCCATATTCTTTGTGTATGTTGAAACAACAAGGACTTCCCCCTCTAAAGATGTCAAGCAGCCAAAAGAGACAATATGAGGTCTTATACAATTTGAGACGAGGCTCAGGGCTTTGAAAGATATAATAACATCTTAAAACAATTCAGGTATGGATGAGCTTGAATGGGTGGGTGATTTTTTTACTGACGCCAGGGAGCAACGAATGAGTTTCAGGATCCATTCACAGAGGGCGCTGTTGAGCTTGATGACCAGCTAGGTGTTGAAAGCTGAACTGTAAATGAACAGCATTTTCACAAACAGACAGTCAGACAGACAGACAGACAGACAGACAGATAGACATACTCACAGACAGAGAGACAACAGACAGACAGAAAGACAGACAGACCGACCGACAGACCGACAGACAGACAGACAGACAGACAGACAGACAGACAGACAGACAGAGAGAGACAGACAGACAGAGAGAGAGAGACAGACAGAGACGGATGGACGGACAGACAGACAGACAGACAGACAGACAGACAGACAGACAGACATGATTATTGTTCCACAATTGGGTAATGTTTTTGTTATAGCAGCAATCTTAAAATCTTTCATGGTGGAAAAAAGTATCAACATAATAAATTAAAAATAAAATACATACACAAAAACAATGTATGTACAGGAATTTAGTTTGATTCAAACTCAGGCATTAGCAGCAGCAGCAGCAGCTGCTGAGTGGTCTCCTGGTCTCCTCTTGTTGTTGTTTGAGAAGCTGGATTGAGTTATTTGTTGACTCTGCTGAGCATGGGGTTTTGCTTTAGGTGCCTTAAGTGAAAATGCTTTCACAGTGACATATGACAGATATAGATGTAAAGTTCACATATTTGACAAACAAAAACTCTCAGAGGATGACAGTCGGAGAATTGTGTTCTTGTGTGACACCATCAGTGGATGTTGCTCATGCACTTATCTCTTATTGAACATGGAAGAAATGTAAATGCACTGCTCACACAAGGCACATTTTAATAGAAAACGAGATATTATACACATTTTCAAGCTGTTTTTAATCAAACACTTTCACACAGTATCATGAACTGTGCTTCACTGTTGACATTGGTTGAAAATTGGTTGTGGTTTCAGGTACAGATTTTCAAGAATATATAACCTGACGACCAGAGCCCTCCATGTGTTTGATGATCGGTCAGTTAATCAAAAACGTTGATCAAGGCAGTAATAACTCAACGACTACAGGTTGAATACCAATAAGATAAGCCTTTGTTTGTTAAGATTGAAGATGTAATACCTGCTCTTGCAATACAGTATCTGAATGAATGGTAATGACTTAGATGGTTATTTAGGCCATGGATGTACACTGAACAAAAATATAAATGCAACACTTTTGTTTTTGCTCCCATTTTTCATGCACTCTAAAAACAAATGCCTTGGCTCAACAAAGAAAATCAACGCAACAGTTTGCATCGATGTTTATTGAGTTAAGACAACTTCTAATGAAATTGTCTTAAAGCAAAAAAGTTATTTGAGTTAGAGGAGAAGGCTTTTCCTCTACAATCAGAGGTGTTTTTAATGACCACTTACTTAATAATTGGTAGCATAAACACAAGTTTTGAAGTTGATTACTCCAAAAATTAAGTTGTTCCAACTTGTTTTACCGTATGATTTAAAAGGAATTTTAAGTTGTATGTACTTAATTACCATCATTGTGAACACACGTTTTTTAAGTTGACAACCATTTATAAATTAAGTTGCTCCAAATATATTATATTCAACAGTTTTTTTTCTTAGCTTTTTCATGTTTTTGCCTTTAAAGAAAGAAATTAATTCCACAACAAAAATATTAGGCAATTCACTTTTTATTTAGAACTGCAGTTGTTTATTTCAACACATGATGTTTCAAACAGGAGAGAATTCATTTAGTTTGAACATTTATTGACACCATATGATAAAGTGCATCAACACCTGAAATCACAGCTGACTGCAGGAGAGAGGAGAACCATTTTATAGTTTGGCTGCAGCGCGTTGATTGGCTGCTGGAGAATGAGGTGAAATGTAATAGGTTAAAGAGAACGCCTGATGAGCTGATTATATGCAGCTGCGGAGTGAATGTATATACACCCTGTCTTCCTGAAAGAACTTGGGCTTAGCTTCATTTAAATCTTGAAAAAAAGATGGATAACACAAATTTAAATTTCTCCACAAATAATAAATAAACACATTAGCCATATTACCATGGGAAATGGGGACACAGCAAATAAATGCTGCCATCACATCGAAGTTAGAGGCCTTTGCATATTTAAAACCAGTGCCAAATATGTAAAATCTGTAAAGTTTTTGTAAAACTACAGTAACAAACTCCAAATGGCCACCAATCTGCAGATCACACACATCAATTTTACAAAAGATGTAACAAGATGTTTACTCTGCCGACAGTCATTATTTCAAAAAGTATGAACTCATTTAACGCAGAATGCTTGCTCATTCATTTGTTTCCCTCGACCACAATGGTGGCCATCGTATGGTCAGATCCTGGGGTGGACCGGTCACTGATGAATGGCGATATTCATGTCCTTTTGAAGCACATTAAATAATAG
>NW_011335220.1:0-8896 GCF_000735185.1 Notothenia coriiceps | reverse complement strand
CAACATCGTTATGGGGAGATGCAAGTTTGAGTCCAAATGGTTGGAAGTTAAGGAGGAAGGACAATCAATACTGTATATAGTAAATGTGAGGTAAAGTGTGTCATCAAGGTAACCGGTTAAAACTCAAAGTGGCGATGAGGTCTTAAAATGGTCTTAAAAAAGGTCTTAAAAGGAATTACATCTGACTTCAGGATTCCTGCATATATCCTGCTTTCCCTCCTCCTCTTGTAGTTTCTGATAGATTCTTTGATTTCCCCCCCGTCTTCAGCCAGTATTCATGTTCAGACTTGTGTGATCAGCCCAAGCTCTTTCAGTATGAACACTGTTTATTTAAATAAGGTTAAGGTACTGTTTCAGTGTGTATCCACAGGGCTGACAGTATCTTTCCTGCTCACATTTGATATGAAATTATATGAAGAATACAGTGCTTGGTTAGAGCAGAGTTACCTGATTCTGTAGTGAAATGGTGTGTTTAATCTTGACTAACCATCAGGTTTCTGAAACATTGACATCTATGATTGCAATTGAGCGTCTTATGAGAACTGACCTAATTGTGTCTATCTATTGTGAAATGGTCTAGTTTCGAAATGTGGCATCACATGCTTGGTCAGATTGGGTGTCTTGCCTTTATTTAGATTAGATTAGAATCTTTAATGACCACACAGCCAAGCTGGTGGAATTCGTGTTCAGTGCAGGTTATTACAGCTTGTTCCATACAATTCAACATACAATAAATATAGGTTATAAATATAGGTTAGATACTAATTATTTCTACAGCTGCTTTGTGTTAAGACACAATTGAAACTGATATTTGGGTTACCATCATACTGACATCTCTACCACACCAGGAACAACCAAACCGTGGGACATGTAGAAGCTGTTGTGTGCTTTATTTACTTTTCACCTGTTTCAGAGTTCCTGGAAAAACATGTTTGGCTTTGCTCAATAGCTGGCATTAATTGTGAGTTCCACGTACTACTTGGTGAGTTTGCCAACATTTCTGTTCGGTCAAACAAATGTGTTGCATTAAAACAAGGATAACTGCAGAAATAGGAGCACAGCACACTGCCAAACAATCAAACTATATCATGAAATAGAAAAGGTCTAACAATATGGCTTCCTTCACTCGTGTGCTTCTCATGCTCCTGTATCTAAAAACTAAACTAATAATCTGGCATCTTTCATTATAAAATATATATTCTATGCCAAAGAAGCAAAAACATGTGCATTGATGAAAAAGAAAATTGACTGATCAGGAGGCGTAAACATATTTTCTTTAGACTATAATATACCCCCTCTAAACGATTACAATTGAGTAGTCAGAGTCCTGCCATTGCCTTTGTTTGTTCACTGTTTAGGTGCTTTTAGTTTTTGGTAACAGGACTTAAGAACCTTATCAGCGGTGCTAACGGACTCCTCCGCATCATTAAACATTAAGCCGATGGCAAACTGCAACCCAAACTTGGCACCGGCTAACCAGGAGCTTTAAGGCTTATGCAGGGTTTTCCAATGCAGAGCGGTTTTTTTATACTAGTGAAATTCAACTAATCTCAATACTTATTTTATACCACAGTAAAGAACAAAACTATAAATCCTGTGTACTTTAACAAACACTTTTTTTGTAATGTTTGAAAAGTGTTTGTTTGAATGTTTAACGGATCAAAAGTATTTTAATCTGTGTTATTTTTTTCCCGCCTCAATAATACGCTTTGTTAGTGAACAGATAAAGCACCTTGATACACTGACTTGTTGACAAAGCAGCATTAGTAGAATACAGGTTTTACTGAATGCTCAACAAAACTGAAATGAAACCACAAACTCCTAATGACCTCAGTATTTCCTTTTCAAATGAACTAGACGTGTTTTTTAAAGGTTAAATCGTCAGGGCCAAAAAAGCCAGCTGTCAGAGTATCACTCCTGGTCGCAACCCAAGTTCTCCCTGATTTTCATCCCAAGAAAATGTTGTCTTTGTGGTCTCGACAAGTTTAAATATTGAACAAGAATAGGAGTCTTCTTCCATGCTGGTGTTTCTCTGTAGTTGTACCCTCAGGCACAATGTGGGTAAATGACTGATCAGCTATTTACATCAGCGAAGAGGCTCATGGTTTGCCCCATGGTCACCAACTTAGTCGAGTGTATCAGCAGTTTAACCTCATGCTGATTTGCACTATATTGCTGAGACTGTCCCTCTTCAATCAATCAAAAGACAATCAAAAATACTGGGTGGGTTTTGATTGTCTTTACCAAATTTTATAGCAAGGCAATTTTACTCTTGAGGGACAGTTGAGAGATGTCCGGAGTCATTTGGATGCGTCATAAATGTCTGCATCAGATTGTGTGCCCTTTGATCCAATGAGATATTTCAGTCTGGGCCAACCAACAGAACAACATAACCAACCTGAGCCAAAATGCTAAAATAGCCGAAGTGGGTGTGATCGTTAATTTTGAAAAGTTGAAAAACGTGTTGGATGCAATCCCTTCTTTGTTACGGGAATGGTTTAGAACCTTTAATGAAGCCTGTCATTATTAATCAACTGAAACTTTTTTTTTCCTCTCAGAGACATCTGAGGTGCAAAGATGAGTCGGCGGTGGCCAGAGTCCCAGGTCCCACCTGACGATGAGGTCATGCCGTACAGTGACGATGAGACGGATGACGAACTGGAAGTCAGCTCCGAAGAGGAACCAGATGCTCCTCCAGGAGTCCCTCCACCCCAAGAGGAACCTAAACCTAGCGGTGAGTCACTAAAGGCATACTTAGGATGACATTATGAATTACATTTGTTTGGGGAAATCAATTTTGTCAGCCATCTTTTTTAGAGGCCAATAATATGATTTATCTGTAATTTTTTTTTTTTGTAGATCCAGATTGCTTTAGCCTAGCTTAGCATACAAGTTGGAGGCAGGTGCATAGCTGTCACTCACATTTCTTTTTTTTAAAGCAAACTTGGAAACTGACTTTTTTATTTTGAACATTTATTAGAACAAGTTCCTTGACAGTGAGTCTCACACAACATGGTACATATACAATATCATACTGTTATATACAACCAAAACATTTAATCAAAAAGTACAATATATAATAGTAATTATCAAAGCACAAGAAATACAAAAAAATATATCGAGTCCAATTTGAGGTTTACAATATATTCACTTTGCCAAATACCTTAAAACAGGTGACCATTTCTCTAAATACACTTCCATTTTGAGTTGTAGTTTTGGTGTTACATTTTCCATACAATTTACAACCGTTAAGTCTTTGTGTCCATTGGTCCAAAGTAGGGGGGTGAGGTTTAAGCAAGCCCCCAGGAAGTGCGCTGAGGAAAATATTCGTTGTGGCCATCGTTAACGGCGGTACTACACTTCTGTATTGGTTGCTGGGCCCGGAAACACTTTTTCCCATTGACTTACATTGGAAAAGAGTGGTCTGTAAATCGTTGGATAATTTTTTTTAAACTACAGATTATGAATGTTTTTATAGCCCTTATTAAAAACATTCGGTCCTCAAGTTGTAAAATGTGCTAATAACGTTATTCTGAGAGTTATTTTCCTCTGCATTATGAACGCGCATCTGAGAGTGGGAGCTCGGGCGCGGGGCTTAAGGGGCAACTCAACTGCGCATGCTCTGAGCGCACATACGGGTACTTCTGCTCTGACAGCTAGGCATGCTGGGTAATCTGTGACGTTTCGCTCTGTATCAAAAGTAGGGCCATATTGTCCTCATGCGCCAATGAGCAGCTCTCATAGGAAAGAACAAGACCCTGCCTCCCACGCTTCCAGTTCTTATTATACATCCATGGGTTTAAGCCAGTTTATAGTAATAATTGTATGAGCTATTAATACCAGAGTTCTAAGCATATACATCTTGTCTTTTCCAATTCCCCTTGAAGGTACATTCCCTAAAATCAACCTTTGCAACTAACTTTTTTGATTTTTTTTTTCTTTTCCAGAGATGGGATGGAAGGTGAAAGCCAACGACCGACCTTATCACCACTTGCCGGAGTTTGAGAAAAAAGTCTTCTTGTGTATCAAGAAGAGCAGATACTCTGTAAGTGCCGTCAGTTTACATACTAGGGATGCCAGAAACTGACCATGATCAAATTCGAAAATCAGACAGCCCTGGCGAATATTAACCCCACCCTCCCGCGGGAGAAACAATTATTATTAGCATTAGTCTATATTTTGGTTGAAACTAAGCCAGGAAAAAAAAGAAAAACATAAATAATAATAAAAAAATATATAAATCAAATCAAATTAAAAAAATCATTTTCGATTATGGAGACTGTAACGAATATTCGAAAAATCTAATAATCGCTGGTATCCCTATTACATACCACATACCCATTTATCCTCTCCCTGTTGGTCCTGCTGGAAACTAATGCTGAGTGAATAGAGCCAACAATGGCTGCCACGCCCTCTACAAAGCGCAGGGCGAGTTGGTATTTGCATGCTTTTACATTAGCCATCTATCATGCTGACTGCTTTTCAAAATAGACATCAGTGATGTTTTGATTTTCTTTCTTCAAGGCTGGCATTGTTGTTTTTTTCCAGGATGTTTTTATCTGTTGCATGTAATGCCAGGTTGTATAAGTCTGAGGAAAGTGGAGAAGGGCACTGTGTTCATGAGTCATGCTGATACAAGTGTAGAGTGAGCGAGCAGATATGAAGTTTCTTTAACACAGTCTGATCCTGAACTATTGCATGTCGGAGTTCTAGACACTTTAATGTGCCATTTATAAAAAAACACACAAACTTGACTTCTAAATACATTATTACATGATGATACTGTAGCTTTGATTAGGGTAAGTAGTGTGTCGATCGCTGTCATTGAGTTCCTACATGCAGAGTTTCAAGATTTGCATTAAAAACAATCTAGCTGGGTACCTGTACATGTAATTTGTAACATGTAATTTGAATTATGGATCTCTTAGCGATTTGTTCACTATTTAACCCTTCGTTTGTTATATATCTTAAGGTCATAGGAGAAGTGAATGTGTCTTTAACTGAACAAACAAACTAGATGGATATCAGGATGTGTTAACTGACCCAACTTGAGGGATTTGAGCCAGATGTAATGCAATATTTAGTATAATTCCTGAAGACAATGACTGTACAACATTTGTCCCAGGTTAATGTTTGAACAAGGAAGCCTGCTGTGTTGATTTGATAGTTTCACTGAGTATGCTTCCTCCTCATGTCATGTATCTGTTTCTGCTGAGTCATTCCTGACTTCATCAGAGTTCCCTAAGCTGTTGAAAGGTCATGCTTGAAATATGTCAAGAGCTTAACATGCTTGGGCAGTTCTACTATTCTGTATGGTACTTGATGAAGGGTAAGATGAAGTGAAGCATGTGATTGAAAGACAGCTGGGCGATGTGCTTTTATCTACGAGAGCCAGGGCTTTCATATCCACAATTGACATGACTTTAATAACTATTTTGATCAGTTAATCGACTGTACACAGAACAAAACGAGTATACATGTGATGTTGCTCTCGCTGCTTGGTCAAATGCCAAGACCAGCTGCCGGAACTTGTTCTTTTTAGCAGCCAGTGAAAACAAAAAACGTGTTGTATCGTCGGCTTTTGTCGAAGCTGATACCCGATCGGCCAGCTCAGCAGACCTGTACCTCACTTATAGAGACATCAGACGCAGCAAAACGAGGTGGACGAGAGCGAGAACATATTTGTAATCAACAGTAGTCATCTCAACACCTAAGAGTCCTTGATCTTACACAAAGCTGGTCAAGAGAGATGTGTGTTTTTGACTCTGCATGTTTGACCTGCTGCAGAATCAGGCTGTAACTGGTCAGGTTTCATGAAATCTAATAACTGACATCCAAACAAACCAGGACACTGACTGCTGTGTTGTCATTGGTCTTTTAGACATACTTTCAAATGTGCCTGTTTTGTCTTTGTTTAGGCGAGGCACCTAGTTAGAAGGAAGGGAAATGTGAGCATTTAAAGATATATTTTTTTTTAAATATTTTTTTATTTTTTAATATTTTAATATTGTATGACCACATTTTGTCTTTGACCCTTTCCTTTTCCAACATGCTAATCCCCCCCGTGACAATCTCTGGTCCTTAAATAAGCTGTTTTTTTTGGTTTTGGTGTGGAAGAACCTGACTGTCTGATACAGAGCACTCCTTTTGGGATCAATTCGATCAACGACTAACCTTCAGACCTTACAGTTGAGCTTATTCTGTGAAATCAAACCTCCAGGAACACGGGACAATACATTGTTATGACATTGTTTTTAAACCTATCTTCGTGTGTACAATCGATAACACTTTTGGCAGTTCAACCGCGCATGACGAAGCCCTATCCCACTTTGCTCTCATTATTATTTTGTTGTTTTCTTCTCTGCAGGGAAACGCCATCAAGACGTACAAGTACAACGTCCTCACCTTCATCCCTCTGAATCTGTACGAGCAGTTCAAGAGAGTTGCCAACCTTTACTTCCTGGCGCTGCTCATCTTACAGGTACGTCTAAAAAAAGAGATGAAGCCTCGGTCTTCTGATGTTACACAAAACAAGGAACAATAAACACAATCAAATGTTTGTTTGTCTCTCTTTAGATTATTCCAGATATCACTACTCTGCCCTGGTACACCACACTGATTCCTCTGGTGGTGGTGCTGTCAATCACCGCCATCAAAGACCTGGTGGACGATCTGGTGAGGCTTCTCCTTTGGAAAGACAGATAGAAATGTCTTTTTCTGTCCAATAACTTTGAAAGAATACTGGTTTGCAGTCAATAACTTGAAAACATTTTATTTTATAGCTGTCAGCTTCGATGTGTAGCGGTTGTACACAAGTATGATCCTTTTTGGAGCCAATGCTAGAACTTTTGAGTCAGATATTCTTTTTAATGGTTATTGCAAACTAAGAGGATTACAAATTATCATATGTTTGTAAGAATATTCTAAAATCTGCTTTGCCCTGATCTCTTAATTTTGTATTCCCTCAGGCGCGCCACAGGATGGACAAGGAGATCAACAACAGGAAGTCTGAAGTCCTGCTGGACGGCCGGTCAGAACAAAGCTTTTTCATTTAACTCGACTTCATTCATAAAACAAGATGTCCACCATCTTTTAAAAACTGACACATTTTGAGTAATTCTAGTTTATTTCCATTGAGTCCTTACTGACAGTAAAATTAACAATATGAACAATAAAGCAAGAAATATTATTAACATCATATCGCTAGCCTCATAGCATAATTGCCTAAGTCATAGCTTACTTAAGAATTTATTTTTCTGAAAACCTTAAAATATGACTTGAGGCAATAATGACATGAGGCTAACGATATACAGCATTTTTTTTTTAAATATAACTACTTTAACAGCTGGTGCATATCAAAGAACATGTTGTCTTGTATCTGAGGTTTGTTTCTGTTTAATGTGTGCCAGTTAGTGGTTGCTGCCCATCTTTCTTGTCTTTTTTTATATCATAAAAAAGGACTACAACAAATATAAAAACTAAGATCTATTTCTGCTTCAGGTTTCAAGAGATAAAGTGGAGTAACATTCAGGTTGGAGATGTGGTTCGCATGAAGAAGAACGACTTTATTCCGGTAAGATGATTTAGTCTTTTTACCTGGACCGTTTGAGAGTGACTTGGCAATAAAAACATAAACAATACAACTTCAAAACAATGCCTGAAAGATCATTTGAATGAAGTTGTTGCCACAGTGGAATATTAATTTTGACTTGAAGCAGTGCAGAGTAACACAAGAGGCAGATTTCAGGTTTCTTGATTAATTCCCTTTATTCACGTTTACTTGTCTCTTCAGGCGGACATCTTGCTGTTATCCAGCTCCAACCCAAACAGTCTGTGCTATGTGGAAACTGCTGAGCTCGACGGGTAAGACTCCACCTACTAAATTGACAAAATATAATTCATGTTTTTAGATTAGATACACTTTCTTCATCCCAAATTGGGAAAGGTATTTTACGTAAGGAATAAAATACAGATTATACACATTATATAAAAAAACATTATACTTTGCCCATTAGATATTTAAATGTTATAAGGATATTTATTTCTACTGCATATTCAAATGGAGTCATATATTGTGTACATTGTGACTTCTGGAGCAGTGCTGTTTGCCTGACCTGAAGTTTTCTCAAGGGTTTAGTCAACAAATTACTCGGATAAAAGAAAAGCAAATATGTAAAAAGCTTCTGTCAAGAGCTAAACAACCTCTGACAAAATCCTGCGATTAAGTGAGAAGAAACGCCTTTTAGTCAAACACAAGCCCGCACGATGGAACCATGTTAAAGTAAATGTCTCACTTGTATCACTGTTTTGTATGGCATGTAACGTACATCACCATATAAATGATGATTTTAATCACTTTCATAAATAAGGTTTATTCAGTTTAAGGACTTGCCTGCAAACTAACATTACACGGTATATTTAGAGGACTACTTACCATAACATTAAAGGTGGGGTAGGTAATTCACTTCAGAAGCACTTTTGTTATATTCCATGGAATGCTCTTACATCCCGATAGCAATGAATACATTAAATGCTTTGACAAAAAATATATTTAAAAAAAAGTCATCTCTGGAAGCCGTGGCGCTGTAAAAAGCACAACCAATCATCTGAGCCAGCCCGGCTAAAGTAACTGGATGGCCTACCTGCCTGTCAGCCTTCCATCTGTGCACAAACTTATCTCGTGCCCTCATTGGTCATGTGCGCGTTCGTGTGTGTTGGAGGAGGGGCTCTGTAAGGAAGTCTGAAGGAAGGGGCAGATTGTTTTTCGGCTGCGTAGTTTCAAATTCTAGCGCACTCAAGCTGGTTTCTCCATTCTTACCTACCCTACCTTTTTAATTTAAATATTTAAACTAAAAATAAATACTATTATTTGGTTAGGTGCATAACTAATAATAAC
>NW_011335219.1:0-6838 GCF_000735185.1 Notothenia coriiceps | reverse complement strand
ACAACCATCGTTTTTCAGACACGTAAACTCTTCAAAAATCCCCAGTGGGGTCACTGCTGATGTATTTAATCTCGTAGAACAAAACGTGATTTATCTCTTAAATTTGTGTCAACCACAGACCTTATTTCGAGCTATTTTCCAAAACCCCATGGAAAAAATGCATTGCTTTTTGAGGAAGGAACGGGAAGTGCTAAAAACGCTAACTTACTTCCGGGTTTACGACGCGTCACTGCGGTTCTCTATGGCGCAGGGATGACAAAACATGGATGTATAATAAGAACTGGATACAGCGTGGGAGGGGGGGCCTCATTCATTCCTATGAGAGTTGCTCATTAGCGCATGATGATAAAATGGCCCAACTTTTGAGAGAGCAAAACGTCACAGATTACAAAATGTGGAAAAGCATAAAACAACACTAAAATAAACACTACAATACAACTTGTTATTTGATACACACAAGCATGTTCATTTGTGTGTATAAATATACAACACAGGCTATATACATATATATACAAGTATAATTAATACAACTGTTCATTTGTTTAGAGCTTTGACACATATATCTTTATTTATATATGTATAAGTATGACGACTTCCTCGGGCGATATCATATGGTAGCCTATAGCTAATTCATAGATCAAAACGTGTTGTGCCCACATGCAAAGGTTATAAACTGTGGCTTATCCCTGCGTGGTATTATAGTAATAGCAAACAGCAACGTTCAACTCCTTTAATGGTATATTGCAAGTGCAATAAGAAGCTACAGGGACGTTAATCTACGTCAGTAATATTAACTTTATTTAAAGGTCACATGTCATGGCCATTTCCACTGATCATAATTCCATTGTTGAGGTATACTAAAATAGAAAAATACTGTGCAATTTTCCAAACTCACATTGGTTTCGCATACAGCATCTCTGTAAAGTATGTGTATTCAGCAGTATTCACTTTCTCCACTAAACGGCTCGCTGCAGCTCCCCCCTCCCCCCCTCCGTGATTTCCTTGTTTAGCGATACACAGCCAAACACAGCCAAACTCAACCTGAACACACACAAAGTCACAGCCGAAATAAAAACAATAAGTGTGGCTTGATATTGAGTAAGAAAAAGGTTTATCGGTTGATAAACGCCGTGAGAATGGGTCTGCAGAGAGAATTTCGCGCAATCCCAACTGTCTGTTATCAGCCTGCAGCAGGGAGTAGAAATCAGCAGGGCTTAATGTAGCGGCTCCGCGGACGTAACGTAACGGCTCCACGGATTGGCACATTTAGTTCCGGGTACGTGCTTTCGTAAGCACGTACCCGGAAGAATCAAATGGATGATGACGTCATGATGACCTTTCACCAACGAGGCGTTTTGGGGAGGTATTTTCTGTGTTAGAGTTTTACTCGCTACAGGGTGTACTTTCAGGGTTTTGACTCTGCAGACCGTTTACATGCATAAAAACCTTCATAACACACAAGGGGACGGGTAATAACCGGAAAAGCATGACATGTGACCTTTAAATTATTAATTAATTGTTAATTTATTTATTATGAATTAATTGTTATTTATTATTATTAATATTATTAATTATATATAATTATAATTATTATTATTATTACTGTAGAAGGCTTTTAGTAGGAGATAACATGCATAACTTAAAATAAAGTAATAACGTGTTAGAAGACATCTGAACTCATGAGATCATATAAAATCCATTCCCTGATTAACGATGAGTCATTACATTTTAAGACCTTGTTTTTGCAGCTACTCTGGAAAAAATGCATGTTTAATGGCTTAGAGATGAAGTATGTAATGTGTGGACACAAACTGAGAAAATGCCATTAAAGGTTATTATATAAATCCAAAACACTGCACATAATGATACATCAATAGTTTATATCATGGGTAATAAATAATCACAATGGAGCTTAAAAGAGACGTCCTTCAGACAGGTTAGATTTACCATTGTTTAAAAAAAATGCACACCACTTGAAATGAAATACAGGACAATAACTACAATGTTACTGCTACCCTGAGCTGCATGACATTAACATGTTTAATGCAAGAGACATTTGCTACATTGCAGCAAGATATTGTCTGAAAAAGAGATATTATTCAAAAAGAAATTAATGTAATGTCACACAAAATATTCACAAACTTCTATTTTGCAGGTACTAGCATTTTGGAAGTTGATTTAAGACATTTTAACAACAATTAAGGCCTTATTTTTTAATGAATTCGATGCCTTTAAAAAAATGTTAAGCATCAGCGGGACCTGTACTGACTTTCATCATATAACTGCAAATTCAGTCCACGAGTTATAATCATTGATTTAAAGTCTCTAATCGACACTAAAGTATTTTAAGAGACAAGCTAACGATTGGCTAACCTTTTCACTAAGGTAAAGGGAAGTGTCTTCATAAAGGTCTCTTCCTCTTCAGGTAAACTTTTAACAATCTTGAAACATATTTATTTTTTGACTTGTTGACTGTATTTTGTTTCAGGATTACTGATACTGAGTTTGAGAAAAATGCTTTAATACTTTGATTCAAGGTTTGTTTTTAACTTTCCCTTTTTTACATCAAATTATTTGATTCAAGAGAAAGCAGTTTCTGTGCTCTGGAAAGGATGACATTGAGAGCTCTTAGCTGACGGCAGTCAAAACATTTTATTATTCTTCTGACCCTTTAGGGATTGCACTTTAGCACATTTTGAAAAGGCATTACTGCTTGACAGATATCCATTATAAGCTTGTTCAAGGACTGAAGATTTAATAAAAGAAGCTCAGGCCAGACTAATAAAAGACCAAACAACTGGTGTGACTCAGGTGACTTTATTACGGCTCTGTTACTCGTCTTCCATTGTTCGCCACAAACAGTTTTTGTGTGCGTTTCCTCAAATGTCCTTGGGTTAAGAACTGACACCTAACATTAGAATAAAGTAAGTAGGGATGCCAGAAACTGACCATGATCGAATTCGAAAATCGGACAGCCCTGGCGAATATTAATCCATTATTCGCCCCCCTCCCGGGAGAGAACTTTTTTTATTTATTTTTTTAACTTAATTTGCACTAGTCAGTTCGAAGTACTCTCGAAGTACTCTCTTCTTTGAACGTACCGCTTTGTTCATCTTTAGTTGTGTTGTTCTCACTGTTCTGTATATCGCCAATAAATCAATCGCACGTGTGACGGAGAGGGGGGGGCGGGGTCGGTGTGTTGCAGCCTGCACTCTGCTTCCTCCAAGTTTACAGTAAAACAAACTGGTGGTGTGACCAATGGCCATTGACAATTATTAATACTATTACTATTATTAGCATTAGTCTATATTTTGGTTGAAACTAAGCCAGGAAAAAAAAGAAAAAAAAAACATAAATAAAATCAAATTTTAAAAATAATTTTCGACTATGGAGACTGTAACGAATATTCGAAAAATCGAATAATCGCTGGCATCTCTAAAAGTAAAGTCAGTCCGCGACGTAAAAGGCAGTACAGACGAAGTGTGGCAGAAGCAATTCCTTTTTCCTGCATAGCTGAAACGTTCCCATAATAATGATATCACTGTTAATATCATAATTGAATTTGGTGTATTTAAATGAAATATTTGAAATGTGTGTTTATCTCCGCTGTGCTCTGTGGAGGAGACGATGCTTTTTTGTCCCCAGACTGTCCATCATGACGCTCTGTGATATTAAATCGTATGTGTTATCATTTTCATTTCTCACATATCTACCACAGCCTTTCAGATTGTGTGGGCGTTTGCAGTGACAGTCAGTGTTTAGAGGAAGTGCCTCCATTTCTTCCTGAACTTTAGTAAACCCAATTAATTAAGGCTGACAATTTGGAGTAAGATATAATAATCTGCGATTATTTTGCAAATGCGATACGATTTGAGGGAAGGACCATTCTTGAAACATTATTCACATTATCATTTAATCATATATTATATACAAATGTTTTATTAAGCCTGTAGAATAGCTTCAGGGCAGCACCACAATACTTCATTTGAAATGATATTTTGACCTATTTGACCTTAACAGAAAATCGGTGTATTTGTATATTGCAATTGTCCATATTGAAGTTTTGATAACATTTTCATTAATTCTGCAGCCCTAAAATTAAAGAGTCATTTTTTAAAAGTAATAATGTGTTTATCCTTTTTCTTTTACTTTTATATTTTTTATTATTATTATTTCTCCCTATTTTATATATTTGTTTTTTATTTAAATGTATCTATAAATGTATATATAAATGTACTTTAAATGTATTTTAAATGTATTAGATTTTTTGAATTATTTTACTTTTCTTATGTATAAAATAATAAGAAATTATTTCAGATTTAAGGAATTAATAAGGCATGTTTCCATGTTTTGTTTTACTTATACTGCCTGTATTTTGTATATATTGATTGTTGTGCTTTTATCTTAATGTGTGCACATGTATAAATGTGTCTGTTGTATATATAGGATATACATATTGTATACATATTTTTATATATATTTGTATTTTTGTATTCGGGATTGTGGGAAACGGTATTTCGATCTCTCTGTCTGTACACACAAACTGAAATATTGACAATAAAGTTGACTTTGGCTTTAAAGAAATAAGTGTTGAACAAACTAAATGTATGGAAAAAAACCAGGTCAATAAAAAAAGAAAAGGTAGAAACAATAAATGAAATCTGAGTGTGTTACCTGAGGCCGCAGCTGTTTGTTGATGTTGTTCGGGTCGAGGGCGAACAAGGTCTCCCGTGCTCCGACGTATAATATCCTCTCGTGGTCGGACAGCGTCAGCATGCTGTAGTTGAACACTCCCTGAACGCTGAACCTTGCCATGCTGTCCAACACATCTGGAGAAAACACACACACAGGCATCGTCACATCACTGATTATACACTCGCTGCAAAGTATCTAGGGTTCCTCCCCACTGATCTGTTGACAGATGACAGAATCAAAGCTGAGAAGAACATTTCACACATTGGTTGACGTCTCGGCTCATTCGCACCAGCGAGCCTCGCCCACTCCACCGCTGCCACCTTTAGCTTGATGTCATCCATTCTGCTCGCTCTGTACACAGTCATCACACACACACACACACACACACACACACACACAGCGTTGCTTTCTTTATTGGGATCAGT
Source organism: Notothenia coriiceps (assembly GCF_000735185.1). NCBI lineage: Eukaryota > Metazoa > Chordata > Actinopteri > Perciformes > Nototheniidae > Notothenia > Notothenia coriiceps. The sequence goes on along the minus strand of NW_011335219.1, from coordinate 1,718 downwards.
GTGTCGTCGTAAACTGCTTTCAGACCCACTACCTGTGAGAGCTCCAATCTAACACCATTTACAGTAATCCAACATTGGTGAGAAACTTCAAAACAACCTGTCAAATATACCAGAAAAACGGACTGTAAAAATATCTGAAATGAAATGTTTAAATATGGAAATGAGGCATTATGGGCATTATGCATAAACTGTTCCCCTCAGCTTAGCATTTTTTTTTAAACACAATTTTGCCATTTTTGTTCAGTCTAAACACTCTCATCAGCGTCCTTTCAACAGGCCACATGCATTTTTCAATGGAAAAGCTTTAAAATAAACCCCATGCACCTGCTCTGGACTACAAAGCTGAACAGGAGAACCAGCAGCTAGCTTGTGAATAAAGCATTTAGGAGATAAAACGCAAGATAGCTCCTCCAGGAGTTGGTTGAGAAAAAAACAATTGATGGAATTGATGTATATTAGCCAGGTGGGCAGACACAAGAGTGAAAGGAAATGCTAATGATGAAACATTTGAATGTTTACAACTTGTGGCACTGCCCCCATGTGGCTAAACAAATCAGTTAACCCTCCTATTGCCTTCGTTCCCCCCCCCTTACTTTGGTGTTCGCGGTCAAATTTGACCGGTCCTGTTTTAACTGCTATCACATTAACACAAAAACCATTAATCATCACCAAATTTCATTTGACACCCTTTCAAACTGTAAACATTGTATCAGACTACTGGTATACATGAACAACTGCAGTAAATATACAAAGAATAGACACTGAACATGTATTGCGTGTTCCAGGTGTGATCCATGTGGGGGGATGGGCACATAAGGGGGGGAACACATCTAGAGTGTGTGTGTGTGTGTGTGTGTGTGTGCGTGCGTGCGTGCGTGTGTGTGTGTGTGTGTGTGTGTTTTATCTGATCCGGATGGTTACTAATTCCTTTTCTTTATGGCGGTCATTTTTGACCGGGAACACCACGGGTGTGACTAAATCATCCAAAATTCAATGAAAGTGCTGATCAGCAATTTTATATGTTCAATTGTCTACTGTGAAGGATATCATAAAGCCTGAATGCAATCGAAAGTAAAACAAAATAGTTATGATTGATGAAAGTAGTAAATCGGTCAGCTTTGACCTGAAGACAACAGGAGGGTTAATGCAGGTTGACGTTTTTGCAAGCAAGCCACTCTAGCTCTATGTATCTATTTTTGCAGATGGTAAACTAACTACATCAGTTTAAATGGCAAACATATTAAGTTTGAGCCAATTAACACGTCTGCTGATATAGGTTTGACCACCACAGTAAAGTAACATCTTGTTCAATAATTGACATTTTATACTCTATGAGAAACGAAACAACAAATAATGAAGCAGTCAACACAACGTGACTGAAGGTTAAAAAAAAAAACAGCACTTTTTCAAACTAATTATGTCTTAATGAGTTTGTTGAGACTGCCCACGGTACAGCTTCAAGATGTTATTTAATGATTCCTGCAGAACAGAAAGCTTCCCAAGCTCCGTGTTTACTCTAACAACCTGCAGAAGAAGGCGGGCTGAAATGTTCCAGATCTGCATGTCGGAAGGGAGATAAGGATGTCGTCTATTTACAAAAAAAGCTGTGCACATAAACAAGAAAGCAATATCGCACTTGCCCTCCCAGCCCTTTTTTTTGATGAGCAGTGCAGTGACGTGTGCAGAAACAGACACTTTTTAAAATCTAACTGCAGAGG
>NW_011335218.1:0-6264 GCF_000735185.1 Notothenia coriiceps | reverse complement strand
AGCTCTGGCGACTGCTTCATGGATGTATGAAGAGAACTTTGCCTCTCCCATCTAATCAACACTCAAGTTATATCACCTCTACTGTAGCTCGGGGGGGGAAAAAACATGGGCTTCAACTAAGTGTTTATTAGCCCCTCCCCTTCATTTCACTGCTTGAAGTATCAATATATATATACAGTTGCAAGAAAAAGTATGTGAACCCTTTGAATTACCTGGATTTCTGCATAAGTTGGTCATAAAATGGAGGAAGCCACTGCTGTCCAGAAAAAACATTGCTGCACGTTTGAAGTTTGCAAAAGAGCACCTGGATGTTCCACAGCACTACTGGCAAAATATTCTGTGGACAGATGAAACCAAAGTTGAGTTGTTTGGAAGGAACACACAACGCTATGTGTGGAGAAAAAAAGGCACAGCACACCAACATCAAAACCTCATCCCAACTGTGAAGTATGGTGGAGGGAGCATCATGGTTTGGGGCTGCTTTGCTGCCTCAGGGCCTGGACAGATTGCCATCATCGAACAGAAAAATGAATTCTCAAGTTTATCAAGACATTTTGCTGGAGAACTTAAGGCCATCTGTCCACCAATTGAAGCTCAACAGAAGATGGGTAATGCAACAGGACAACGACCCAAAGCACAGAAGTAAATCAACAACAGAATGGCTTCAACAGAAGAAAATACGCCTTCTGGAGTGGCCCAGTCAGAGTCCTGACCTCAACCCAATTGAGATGCTGTGGCATGACCTCAAGAGAGCGATTCACACCAGACATCCCAAGAATATTGCTGAACTGAAACAGTTTTGTAAAGAGGAATGGTCCAAAATTCCTCCTGACCGTTGTGCAGGTCTGATATGCAACTATAGGAAACGTTTGGTTGAGGTTATTGCTGCCAAAGGAGGGTCAACCAGTTATTAAATCCAAGGGTTCACATACTTTTTCCACCCTGCACTGTGAATGTTTACATGGTGTGTTCAATAAAAACATATAATTGTTTGTGTGGTTTTAGCTTAAGCAGACTGTGTTTGTCTATTGTTGTGACTTAGATGAAGATCAGAACACATTTTATGACCAATTTATGCAGAAATCCAGGTAGTTCCAAAGGGTTCACATACTTTTTCTTGCAACTGTATATTCTGGAGGACTGTTCTCACTTTCTGGGCGTATTTCTGGTGACCGAAGTGGTGCAGTTTGGACCTGAGACACGTTTAATATTAGGAATAATTGAATAGAGAATAGTGAATAAATTGTTCCTCCCACTTTGCAGCAGTGTAGCAGAGTTACTGCACTTGTTGTCAAAAAAAGTATTTTAAGCATTGTGTATGTATGTCTTTATGTATGTACTGTTTGCGGGGGGTGCTTAAAGTGTAGTGGTTTTTTAAAATCTGAAAAAAGGGTCCCTACCACTTTTTTAACAAAGTGACACATGTGGTCCTCACAAGTACAGCAGAACAAATGTGAGTGTTTGGGTAAGTGAGGGAGAGAGTGAGAGCGGAGAGGAAAAGCAGCAGGATGGGGAGCTCAGTGACAGACAGAGGGAGGGGGGCGACGGACACAGTGCTCTGTTGGACTCCAGCCTGGCTCTCCCTTTGAACCTGTGGATTCCGCTCCTACCTGGCCATGCCGTCCGGCCTGTGCAGGAAGTGGAGGAGCGCGGTGCGAGCGCTCAGGACTCTCCGCAGGACGGCAGCAGGAGGTGGAAGAGGCGCCGTGAGTCTGCTGTTATTTTTAGTCTCTCCTCCCTCCCAGGGCTAGGCTAATCCGCCGCGGCGCAGGCTAATCCAGATTGGAGGTAGGACACAGAGGCAGGGGGGTTAAGCACTTTCTCCTATGGGAAGCTGGTTGTGATGCCGTCTGAACTACTCCAACTGAGCCAGACGATGAACCACGAGACTCAGGGGTGTAGGAGCCACAGGGCAGGGGGGGCACACCTGTGGGGGGGGCTCCTCTGCTAGGCATGAGTCTGCAGTGGCTGCCGAGGGGCTGCTGCGCCGGCTACCCCAGATGGCAACGGTGCAAGACGGGCAAGATTGTGGTCTCAGATTGCAGCAGGGAAGGGGGAGGCGGCAGCAACGGTGGGGGGCCCAGGATCCAGCTGAGGGGGCTGGACCCTATTCAGCTGAATGGCAGCCTGGTGGTCCTCTACGCACCTGCTGGGAACTCCTGTCTGCTCAGATTGGTGGGACATGCACGGATGGATGGATGAATGAGCAGAGTGTGCTGATGTGTTGTATCCTCCTAAAGGGTCAACTGTATGTATTCATTTGAATGTATTATAGTAGGTATAAGATATAAGGTTTCTAACAGGGTATAGATCTACTGCTGGAATGTGCCAATGGAGCTGGAGATCTTTTAAAGAGCTTTTCTTTTATATTTAGAGTAGCTCATGTTACAGAGAACATTGTTGTCAGTAAAGTTACTCATCACTCATCCCTAGTTTGCTTAATTTGAAATGGCACAATGCGCATAGCAATTGACTACCAAAGAAAAAAAAATTGTCTCTAAAATTAATCAAATAACTATTATAAAAAAAAAACGTATATCACAAAGCTGCCCGACAGGTCATACACTACTGTGTCTTTTGGCCGTTTCATTGTTCCAGGAAATTGCTTGAGCAGAGGCAGCTGATGAACGTCTGATGTGTTGCTGAGTCGTGTGTGTGCGTGTGTATGCGTGCGTGTGTGTGACAGATAGGCGGTAAGACAGCAGATGTTTGTTTGAAGAAGAGAAAAAGAGATTAACTTCAATGTCAGTGCCATGCATGTGTAAGTGCTTTGTTATTTGTTGTTCCTCATAAAGCCTGTTAGATGATACATAGATGAAAAGTTTGGACTGATGGAAATGGATGTACAAACTGCTGATTGGTAAAAGTCATTGCCATGTGGCTCTGTGTTGGTTGTAATATTGAACCTGTGAGCTTTGGTCATTTACACTGAAGGGGAAAAAGCCCTCTAATGGCTGCAGTAAATATGAGTGAGCAAAGTTCAGGGCGGACAGGGGGGTCTTTCAGGTGTAAAACCACTATCATTTCATAAAATGAACCATATGTGTTTTTGTAACCAAGACAACAATTGTCTCCTATATCCTTAACAAAGCATCACACAGAGCGGATTTATTTATTTTTTAACAGTGGTTCAACAGGCATAGACTAATAATGTCAAACCTCACTGGAGTACAATAGAATGGAGTTAATTAAACACAAGTAAAAAAGTGTTGTGGCCATGTACACCGAAAAAAATAAACATTGACTTTAATTAAATGTATTATGGCAACACATTTTACATAACTCTATTAGGTTAGTTGAAAGCAATAATGTTAAGTTGAACCTATTTTTTATTTAAACATATTGCTTTTAACTAACCTAATACAGTTATGTGAAATCTGTTGACATTATACATTTAATTCAAGTCAACCTTGTGTGCAAACAGTGATTGTCTAATGCGTGTGTGTTTCAGGAGAGCGCTGGTCAAATTCAATGCCTTTTTTGAATAAGAGACTTAAATGTTTTTTAATTGAGGAGCCGTCATAATGATGCGAGAATGCCAGACTCTTATACTGACCATTTTTTATGCACAATATTCAATGTATTAATAAGTCAATTATTTTCAATATCGGTTATTCTACAGATAATTTTCTAGATTATTGGTTTGGTTGATAACATGTCAGGAAAATGTGTAAAATGTCCATCCCAGGCTCTCAAAGATGTCCTATCTTGTAGGTGACAACATGTTAATTTTAATATGATATTTAAAACAGAGAACATTTGAGAGGTTGAAAGCAGCATCTGACATTTCTGTATGAAAAATTACTTTTTACAGTCTGAATGGAGAACACACGGAATGTTCACAACATCTTAAATACGTGTGTGTTTTTGTGTGTGTGTGTTGCCTTTGTTGCTGTGTGTTGCGTGTGTGTGTGTTGCGTGTCTTACCTTAAATCACAGCAGTGTGAGGGAAGGGTTTTTGGTTAATTATTTTTAAATGGAAGCAAAGCTGAGCTGCCCTCCATCACTCCCTCGGTGGATTAGAGTAATAATGCAGACGCTAAAATTAGAGCAGATTACACATACAGTCAGTGACTCAACCACAAATTTGACTTTAACATGTCAACCTTTTATCTTATTTGTGTAAAATGTATTATCTGATTATATCAATATTCCTTAAAGCTACCCCAGTATAATTTTTTCAAAATGGTGGAAGAAGCGTTTAATTGACATCAGGACGGCGAAAAGTCTTCATATCTTCTGTCACTTACTGAAAATCAACCGGCCATTAAACCAAACACCAACACACATTTTAATATTTAAAGGGTTTTAGCTCAGTTGAAATACACGAGCACTAAAATTGTCTACATGTTTCCAGCTGTTCTGACTTCAATCTTTTTGGATTATTGCACTTGTTTTTTGTCGATATGGTTAAAATTGCAGCTAAATGAAATGTATTGTGGATCTTGTTCAGGAAAAATAAATAAAGATGGTTAGCATACTCGCGTACGCAAAATGATAGGCTCTGTGATGAAGTGTGATCATCATCTCTGCACGGTTCATAAACACAATCATTCCAGGAGCGTACACCGTAGTTAATGCCTGTAAATATAAAATATTTGTGCAATAAAACTTTGTGCAATATACACTAATGTGTGTATATAAATGTGTGCAATTCAATTATTTGTATCCTTTTGATTAATTTTTCAGTCTCGAGACACTATAATCTAATTGTATAATTTTATATGCTCATTTATTTTCAAACTATACTGCTACTTAGTAGTAGTTTACTGCTACATGGTACTTTTATGTTATTGTTTTTGTACTTATTGTGTTTTTAATTTAAAATGTGAGCCTAATTTAATTGTATTTAAAAATATATATATAATATGTAAGTCTACTCTTTCTAATTAATCTGCACTCTTGCTGTTATAATACTGTAAGTTTCAAGTTGCGGGACAGATAAAGGAATTGTGATTCTGAGGAGAGATGTAGAGGTTATTACAAAGTATTCTGAGAAATGCTTACAAATCAAAATGTGATACAGGAGGAAAAAAGGTATACTGAATAACAATGCGTGTGTGCTCTGTCCCACTGGTCTTAATGTATTTACTGCACACAGAATTGCCTAATGTATATCTCTGTGTGTATAATCGAGTTGTGCCGTGGCTCAGCAAGCAGTTTAATTAGTTACTCTGTAAACATCTGTTTGTTGCACCTGTTATTTACTTTATTCACAGAGCATTGTGCTGCTGAATGCATTGTGTACCTGCTGTCCGCTCGGCTAACCCTGTGCTGTGTGTGTTCCCTGCAGAGCTCGGGGATGGAGGAGATGGTGTGGGAGCAGTACTCCGTCACTCTGCAGCGGGTGAGTTCATCCAATGCACCTGGTCTCCAGCTTCCATTGTTGTAGTAGGAGATGTTGCACGAAATATAATGTTATGCAATGTAGTAGTAAAGGACTCAAAATGGGATCATTATGGTAATTCATGCTAAGAGCATATTGTGCGAACTAGGTGAAAAACAAGGCCTCACAAACAGTGGAATTAAGAGTGTCAAGGTTAAACGAAGAGGCCACCTTTTTAGAAGATTCCGGTCAACTATTCTTCTCATTCTCTGAAGTTAATCGGGTACAAAGTTACGATGGGAAAATTGACAAAAGTAAAAATTCTCCTTTCACCTGCTAGAAAACTAACCAGGTCAAGAGTCGGTCAATGTAGAGCAGGGAACACGGCCATGGACACGTGCACGGAAACATGTGCGAAAAAGAGTTACAACAAAGAATAGGGGAGTTGGTTTATCATCCTTCAACCAATAAGAGACATGAGCCGCATTCACACCGCAGGAATTTCCCTGGTACTTTGGTTCTTTAGTTCAGTTAGTACCAATAATGTTGCGTTCACACCACCGGGACTACTCAGTGCCGGGAGCTCTTTTGGCCATTTTCAGTCCCTGCTAGAGAGGTGGTACGAACCTGGTGATAAAAGAGTGCCAATTTATATTCTATTTCTATTGGCTGGGCGAATTGCAAACCACGCCCCGTTAGACTCTGAATGTTTTTTGTTAGGCAGCCATTTTTTTCCTCGCTACAAAACCACATCCACACCTGAGCGAGTAGTTTTTTTGTACTTTAAAGCAGTTATGACCACACGTACTACAACACCGGAGCGGTGGAATGATGAGGAAGTGTCGGCGCTTCTGGCAATTTACTCTGAGGACGGGATGCAGCAGCTTCTACAGAAAGCAGTTCCCAACTCCAAATGTTTTGAGCGATGTTCGCAAAAG
>NW_011335217.1:0-1647 GCF_000735185.1 Notothenia coriiceps | reverse complement strand
CTTTACTCAAGTACAAGATCTGAGTACTTCTACTTTTACTCAAGTACAAGATCTGAGTACTTCTACTTTTACTCAAGTACAAGATCTGAGTACTTCTACTTTTACTCAATATCTGATTACTTCTACTTTTACTCAAGTACAAGATCTGAGTACTTCTCTCTCCTCTGTTGATACCTGCCGTGACGACCTGTGTTGTTTTATACTTCTAACACATTGACGGTTGTTCTCTGGAAAAACAATATTACTGTTTCCAGTGCACAGAAATACTGACTACAAGTGCTGCTTTTATTCTAACGGACTCATTAATACATTGACTGCTTCACTTGCCGTATAATATACTTCCTTTTAAAGCTCCACCACAGATTTAAACACTGCTTGACATGTAAATTGTTATCTGCTTAGCACACAGCGGTGATGCTCTTCACCGTTAATGTTCAGTTCAAATAATAAAACCTTTAGTGCCCAGGGCTCTAGTCCATTTGTTTAATTAAATCAGTGTGTTGGATTGGCACTCTTTCTATTAAGGAAGCATAACGAAATGGGAGGTTTGGTATTCATATTTTGAGGTTTTAAATGTTATGATTTATACGCCTCTGTTGATGCTCAGGAATATGCCAGAACCCTTATTCTTTCGTACTTAAAGCATGTCGACACGACAAAAACATTAATGTCTGCTGATGCATTTTAAAATAAACAAATCTACTCAAATTGATTGAGTTGTCAAACAGATATTTGACCCCAAAGAAAGGCACTTTTTTGATTGGCATTACTTTCCAGATGACATGCATGTTATAAAGATTTCCAAGTGAATTCAGGGTGATCAAAGAAGGAGAACTTCTACTTTTATTTAACGCAGAATCCACTAGAAAAGGTCTATAAATATCATTCAGGCCATTTATTTTTGTCAGAACAAAACAAGAAGAGACACACACATGCAGGTGGGAGTATTGTTCAAAACTGCTGCTTCAGGGGAGAATAAAAGTCAAAGTGTATGTGTGTGTGTGTGTGTGTGTGTGTGTGTGTGTGTGTGTGTGTGTGTGTGTGTGTGTGTGTGTGTGTGTGTGTGTGTGTGTGTGTGTGTGTGTGTGTGTGTGTGTGTAGTGTAGTAGTGTGTGTAGTGTGTGTGTAGTGTGTAGTAGTGTAGTAGTAGTAGTGTGTGTGTGTGTGTGTGTGTGTGTGTGTATGTGTGTGTGTGTGTGTGTGTGTGTGTGTGTGTGTGTGTGTGTGTGTCTGTGTGGTAGGGAAATAGTGATGGCAGGTACATGGCAGTGAAATAAAACTCTTCTGGCTTCTGGAGGACGGCCAGGTGTGTGACGTGAAATGTTCCAGAATAATTCCTGCAGTCTTTCAGTCGTCCTCTTTGAGCAGCTGTACCTTCCTGCATCACTGGATCACACATCTCTGAAGGAAAGACCTCCAGCAGAGACGTGAGGTGGCATGAAGCTGCAAAGGATTCTGGGAGTTTGTGTGCACACCTGAAACAGAGTGCAGGATGGGGAATCCCCGTCTGACGGCCTCTCTGTAATTAGTGAGGAAATGTGTGAGACCCCACACACTGCTGAGAGACTCTTATTGTGAAGGACAGATGTGTTAGTATAGCAGCTGAGAGAGAGAGACTCTTATTGTGAAGGACAGATGTGTTAGTAT
>NW_011335216.1:3076-6529 GCF_000735185.1 Notothenia coriiceps | reverse complement strand
TGCTGATGTTCAGGTGTATATCAGTATGTAGTGTCTCTACTTTAAAGAGTCCTCTCCTGCTGATGTTCAGGTGTATATCAGTATGTAGTGTCTCTACTTTAAAGAGTCCTCTCCTGCTGATGTTCAGGTGTATATCAGTATGTAGTGTCTCTACTTTAAAGAGTCCTCTCCTGCTGATGTTCAGGTGTATATCAGTATGTAGTGTCTCTACTTTAAAGAGTCCTCTCCTGCTGATGTTCAGGTGTATATCAGTATGTAGTGTCACTAGCTGCAGCACCTCTTTTCACCCTCTGTCTGAAACCAGAGCCCAGTCTGCTTTGATTGGTTAGCTGGCCGGCTCTGTTGTGATTGGTCAACCTCTAAGAGATGTCCTGCCCCTTAGCCTATCATGTACAATGTGTTGGAGCGCTAGCCAATGGGAGCACAGATGTTACATAGTGGTGTCACTACGTTCAGTAAGTAAACAAAGGAGTAATGGAGGCGTACGTCCCTGTCTTTTTGTCATTTCCTCAGCTTGTTAATGAACAAGTCCATGCTCCTGCTCTCCAAAGCTTCCTCCACTCACCTACGATTAGACTCAGGTACCTTCCATAAAGCTTCTTCTCCTCTCACTGGCCTTCACTTTCTTTTTTTCCCCACTCTTCCATTCATCCGTCTCTCCACAGTCTAAGTCCCCGTCTCAGCGCCGCTTAAAGGCCGCCGGCTCTTATCGTTTTCCTCCGTGAAATCGCTTTCATGCGGACCTCTGCAGAATGTGAATGAAGCTGCTGCTTAAGGGCTGTTCTTCTACTACCTGTCACTCATATCCCTTACTATGATATGGCAATCACGTCGAGGGCACACGGCATGCACTCACTAGCAGCAGTGTATTATGTACTGGCAGTCCTTTTCCTCGGAGCGGTAAATAAATAATGAGGACGCTGTTAAAATTCTGCCAGTATTTCTCTGCCTGTGCCTCCCTGCACTGTGTCTCTGAAGAGCAGGAAGGTCTCGCTTGATAGACAGAGGCTGTGTTTCTTGTTAGATATTTGGACCCCTCCTTGCTTTAATACTCTCTGCAGCTCCTATACTTTCCTTTTCCCTTTTGACTCCCAATTCTTTCTTCTTTCTTCTAACCTTTCAACTTTAACTCATGAAATATTCCACATTTACATTTTGGCGACACAAAAGCTTCCCTCGTGCAATTTGGCAACTCGCAGGAATATCTAGCTTTTGCATTTGTGCTTATTACTCATGCATGGTTTGGATGTGTGGAGGTAATGTCAGACCAAAGGGAGAGTTCAGTGCAGAAAGAGAAGGGCAGCAGCAGACTCCAGACTACCTGCAGGAAGGAGAGGTGTGTAATGGGAGATGACAGGCGCTGGTATTTCAGCAGGAAACAGATCATGACACCAGCTGTACACGGCGGATCTGTCCGTTTAAATGTGACAAACTCTTACTTTCTTCTGTCTCGTGGAGCGGGCGGTTGATATTTCAGAGTTCTTTCCCTCCTCATAACACAGTGACCTTTCGTGTCTGCGATGAAGATCTAAAGCAGACCGATTTCGAGCTGAGTGATGCAAGAGTGGAGCGCATCAGATAACAAGAAAAGAGCCTCTGTGTGTGTGTGTGTGTGTGTGTGTGTGTGTGTGTGTGTGTGTGTGTGTGTGTGTGTGTGTGTGTGTGTGTGTGTGTGTGTGTGTGTGTGTAACTATGTGCGGTGCATTCAGTATGAGCAGCTCTGCAGCATCCTGCGATAAGGTAAATAATGTGTAAGCCTGCTAAAGGCAAGAGCAAACATGAATTTCAAAAAGCAAATATCAAAAGGCTCAAGGTTAAAAATGTGTGTATGAGAGACAGTGAGCAGCACAAACACACTGAAGCCTTTTGTACACGTAGTGCTCACTGTCAATATCAGGTAACAGGTACAGTAGTGATTTGCATTACACTTATCAACGTTTTTGTTTGGCACCTTTAACATGTCATGCCATCGTCATCAGGTCATGCAGATATAGGAATGTAATGTGTCATGTAGAACAATGCATCACCTGCTAGGTCAAATGGGTTAATGCCTGTAGTTTAAACGCCTGCAGCTGAATGAGGAGTTGTGTGTGTGTGTGTGTGCTGAAGCAGTCAGTGTGTTTAAAAGGCTCATTGTGGACTATTTAAATCAGAGACATGATAGTGTGTGTGCAGCCTGTTGCAGTTGCTCCAGCTAGATTTGTACTATTTGCAAATGTAAGCTTTTTTATTGAATCCTACTTGTTCTTTTTCTGTTAATAACTCCTATTAGTAACAGCTGTGCCCTCTCTAAACGTTCCTGCAGAGACAGATTCGTTTTTTCAACTGTCACAAAACCAAATGTCCCCCTGGCATAAACAAAGTATATTTGATTGATTGAAATGTTCCTCAAAGATTCCCAGACAGACGGCACGTGTGAGAGGCACTTACAGTTGTTCCTTATTTCCCATCAGCTGATAAATGACTCTCTGAGATTGTAAGCAAGATGGAACTATAGGTCGACAGGTAGGAAATAACGGTCCCCACTGAAAGGTTAAGTGTGATTGCCGACTGCAAATACGTATATCTGAACCGCTCGGTATCGGTGACTGTAACCTCGGGGGCTTTGCTGCAGTAGCCTGAAAAGCATTTTTTTAAATTGAAATGAGATGGCGAGTGGCGTGGAGTTTCGCTGGACGACTGCACCCACAAACATCTCCCAGGCTGGGCTGATACTTCAAATGAAATGCCTCCATATGCCCTCCTCAGCAGGTCATTCTGATTACTGCAGGAAAGCATTGTGTGTGTGTGTCCCCCCCTCGCCCACCGCCGCTCTCCCACTCACTCATTTGCATTTCCCTCTCTTGGCTGTCTTCCATATCTTTCAATCTATCCCGTCACACCTGTTTCTCACTTGTTTTCCCCCACAGTGTTTCCTTCTCTTGCTGGTGGCGGTGCGGAGCCTCATCTGGATGCACCGCCACTCACCAGCTCTCTACCTGCTTTAGGGGGTTCTCTTTGTATGCTGCTATGCAAAGGGGAAATCATCCTTTTCTAATACGCTCTCATAACAACTCAAGGTGCCACAGGATTGCTTACATGCCATAAGATGAATCCCCTGTGTGTCTCGATGCACGCACACGTTGATATTTCATGCACTTTAACGTGGCTTTTGCTGAGTGCTGTCCTGCTCGAACACTATTCACAGTGCCTGCAGACAAGCAGAGAGGGAGAGGAGGGAGGGAGGAGGAGGAGGAGGAGGGAGAGGTTGAGCAAATGAGGTGTGGGTAAAAATGATGGGGAGGACGAGGGAACGAGAGCCCAACCCTGGAAGCAGAGAGGAAGATGCTGAGGGAGAGAGAGAGAGAGAGAGAGGGTAGTGTGAAAGCTTTAGTGCAGCGCCCAGATCAGCAGGATCCTCCACCGCTGGGGAACAACCGCCTTTTGTGTCCCCCCCCGCCACCCCCACCGCCC
>NW_011335216.1:0-3031 GCF_000735185.1 Notothenia coriiceps | reverse complement strand
ACCGTCCACCGCCGAGGGGGAGTGCATTTAGCGTCGCGCCCAAAGGGAGAAGCCAAGAAGTGTCCTCCACCCAGCCGCCAGTGGTTCCTCTCATCCGGCGGGGCTGCTGATAGTGATTTATCTCTGACCTGAGACAAGCGCTGCACTCCTCAGCCCACCTGGAAGGAACACCCCACCATGCTTCTCATTTCTTGTCTTCAGCACAAACACCCTCCTGCGGATATTTCAAGTCGACTGACCGCAGGACAAAAGGAGGATTAGAGAAAATGGACTTGCCACCGTTGGATTTCTCCTCCTGCTGCAGACTGAAGACGGACTAACTTTTGTGAATGCATGTGCGCCACAAGAGAGGCGTTCCTTCTGCGTTATCCCACCCTGAAAGCATGGCAACAAAGAGGATGCTTGGAGTCACTTCAATGCAATAATCATGTAGGACTGATAGAAAGGTGATGGAGACAGACACACAGCTGCCTGCGGAGCATGTCTGACACCTCGCTGGTGGTCTGAAGTTATCCAGCTTCTCAATGAGCGGAGGTATCTCGCTGTGTGCATATAACTGAGAGTGTATGAGTGCCTGGAGCCAGAGTTTGGGATTACACCGCCTCTGGAAAAGGATACAGGTGTAGTGGAGCTTTGAATGAGGATTAGCAGCTGTAACACCTCGGGGCGATGGACCTTTCAGACAAAACGCTTACATTTCCTGTGAGGATTAAAGACGGAACGTGATGAGACGCAGAGGGCTAGGAAGGGGACAGGGAGACAGATGAGGAAGTTATATTACATCTGCTTTTTATTTCTGAGGCTAGTCCGAAAGGCCGTTGAAATAACTAAAGGAAATCCTTGCACATGCAAAACACTGACAGTGAGTGAGTTTCCCGTATCACCAAATTCCACTTGATCCACGCATGGGTTTGATATTGATTCCTGGATAGTGTCTTGTCTGATCTCTGCTTAAAAGGTCACTCATTGAATTATAATCCGTCATTGGGGTGGTGTCACTTTAAAGCAGCGCGCAGAGTGCCGAGTGTGCTGAAGAGGATCAATGCTCCACAGTCGTCATGATATCTGACAACCGATCAGATCAACACGGAGCTGCAGTCTGCTGGAAGAGCATCACAGTACGTGTTCTATTCTTTGAAGAGATGCTGACAGTTACAGGAGACTTGGCAGCTCGTGTGCTTGGAGACGACAGAAGACTTGTGTGCAGGAGAGTCTGATTGGTGTGCACGTAGTTTATCTCAGCTGCACAGTGACGGCTTAAAGGTCCTGTGCACCGCTCACCCTGCCCTACTTAAAAGTTCAATTAGGAAAGACTTCTAACAATGCATTGACCGGGGAGCGGAGGACGGCGCAGGGCTGTCAGGGGGAGAAGTTATCGCTGCAGACACACTCCTGAAGGGGTCCTGGGGGAAAAGCAAAGTTCTCTGATAGCTGCATTGCTTTCATTTAAGAGAGGGGCAAGTTTGGCAACAACTCAGGATCAGCGTGAAGGAGATCAGCTGGAGTGTGGTTGCAAACATCGGCTCTTTTCTGCAGGTTTCAAGACCAGAACTACTACTAATAAACACTATAGCAAGTGTACTGTATGCTCACTTTTGGCCCGATCAAATCGTCTGCAAACACAAGCCGAATCTATTCACTGACATGAGCACAAACCCAGCAGACACACAGTGAGCACATGAACTCAAAGAAGCAGCATTGTGTTCCTGCGATGGAGACAGAAACAAAGACGAGGTCTTGCCGCTCCGCTGGATGTGAGTTTCCTCTGGATTACAGCACTTGAATTGTGAAGAAGAGGAAGAGGAAGAGCAGACAGACAGAGAGAGAGTGTACGGGATGTGCTTCTGTGCAGAGGAGCAGTAGATAGTGAACTAGGATCCTGCGCAGGAGGGTGGGGCTCTCCCTCCGCCACAGACAAAGAGTCCTGCTGTGAGAGAAGTGGTCTTTTTGGACCTGCACACAATAAAAAAAGTCACCATGGGGTGCAACATGTGCGTGGTGCAGAAGCCTGAGGACCAATACAGAGTCATGTTCCAGGTGAGCTCTCCTCTATTTGTTTAAAGGTGGTTCTCTGTCTTACCTTGGCCCTCTCCCTTTCTAAGAGACAATCAAGCAGCTCTGATGGACATGTCATCTTCTTCCATCTGCAGAGACAAACAACAACACAATGTTATTATGTTGACACACTCATTTAACCCAGAACATTCACATTTTATCTTACTGATAATAACTCATTTTGAATCAAAGATACATTTAGCATCTATGACCTGAACTGCTAGAGGAAACAAGTTTAGCAACTACAGGTCATTCATGAATAACAAAACATTACCGCTGTCAGTTACAATATCAGATTTTCACAATTTATGACGAATATTATTGCAATATTTATATATAAAAAAAACATAATGTTATCAGTCAAATTTATATTACAGGGCCCTGTTAGGCTTTTTGGAGTTTTCCCTTTGCTGTAGTGTGTTATATGTTATAGGTTTGTGTGCATGTAAATGGTCTGCAAAGGCTAAAATCCCCCAAAAAGTCCAAAAGGTTCCCATTAAAATGATCGAAAGTGCAAAATATCGTGATGGATACTGAAAACTGGATTAAAAAATAAAAAATATACTACATACATAACACACAAGGATAAATATGTATTATGAACATGATATTAAATTAAAATGTTCATGTAATATCCCCTTTATCGTACTGGTATATTGGAACACCCCAGTCATCGTTAAGATAATGGCATAACATGGAGCAATTAAGAAAATCAATTTGGCGAATTAAATCAGTGATTGCATTAGACATGGCCGATTGATTCACATAAAAGCTGCAGATCATGTGACACATGTAACCCCTCTTGCTCATCTGATATCCCTTCAGAGTGGATTTCATAAAGGATGCCTCTGTACCTGTTGAGCGAGGCTAAGTGGCTGCATTGAATTCAGGGAGGATGATGTGAATAATACAGATAATGATCATAACTACACGTTCGCAGTGATAGCAGTGATACGGTCAGAGCGAGCAGAGATCA
>NW_011335215.1:0-1717 GCF_000735185.1 Notothenia coriiceps | reverse complement strand
GTGTGTTGTGTGTCTGAGAGACAGGGCGTGTGTGTGTGTGTGTGTGTGTGTGTGTGTGTGTGTGTGTGTGTGTGTGTGTGTGTGTGAGTGACAGGCAGAGATGGAGAAGACAGCTTTGTGCTCAGGCAGACGTGGAGCAGCGCTAAATAAATCAGCCGGCGCGGCAACTAAGTGTGACTGAAATGTTTACGATACGGAGGATAATGGAGGGACAGACGAGGGAGAGAGGGGGGGAAGAAGAGGGGAGAGAGGGAAGCCCGCCTGCCCGTCATCAAGAGGCAGATAAACAGTCAAGAAAGAAAAAGAAAAGGAGAGATAGGGGGGTCTTTGGGGGGTAAAGGCAGACAAACAAACAGCCTGGACTCATTTCACCATCAGCAGCTTAACATGGATATCATTATTTACACAAATACATCATATTGTAATATTCATATTTCAACATGCACACTTTGGTTTTATGTCTTCTGTTTATATATTGTTAAGTAAGTAAAGTGTTCTGTTTCCGGTCTGAGTAAGTAAGTGTTCGTTTAAAACTCCCACACTTTAAACTTTACTTGTAAGGCCATAACACGCCTCCCTCAGGATAGGCAACAGACCTTTGACCCCTTGGAAAAGCAAGAATACTTCAGTAAAAAGGGTACGTGCACACAGATGCATTGTGGGCGCAGAGAGTTCAAAAAGTCACCGATTTTGGGCAGCGCCGACATGAGCAGCTGAAGACATTTAAAGCACAGAGACCTTTAATGAACTTCACAGATTTGTGCATCAGTGTTGCCAGGGAGAAAAGGAACAAAAAGCCCTTTGTGTAATGACAGAGCTGTTTGGAATATTTAACGTTTTCTGACTTAATATCAAATGTGTTTCTCTATTGAACGAATAAAACAAAAACATGCAGCCATGGCTTTCTGATCATGCAAACACATGAACAAGAAACACACATATTAAAACATGAGTCATGTCAAACAACCTCATCCAATCCGTGTGTGCCTTCTGTAATAAAATGCTAATCTTTGCAAACGGACAAACATACTGATTAACATTATGCACATGCACACATATACGTGCACAATGCAATGCATGTCAAATGATTGTGACATGGTGAAAAGCTGTCAAATCCACTGCTATAAATGCATATCTGAAACACTGGTTGAGTAAATGTACAGATGTGAATGTTTCCGTAACATTTGGGATTTATTTTACCTAAATCTCTGCAAATATGGATTCTAGGTTGTGCAATGGTAAGATTATGATTTGCTTGAATGTACAAAGTCACTCATTAAAAGATATAATGGCTCCATAGTGTCTTAAAATAACAAAGCATTTAGATTTGCAAGTAATAATATGTTTCAAGAGCTCGCCAAGATGTATGCATATTTGTACGTGTATTTCGTAAAGAAACGCTTCAGGATATTTGTTGGACATGTATTTCATTTGAAGAACTAATTCACTTCCACAGTATCAGAGAATAATACTCGTCTAATGACTTGAGCAAAGTAACATACAGTACTTTCTCAAGGGCTCATATAGAAAACATAGACATAGCTTCAGACATTATCGCTGAGATGAGGTGAGGTGATTTCAGCAATTATCACGTCCTGGTTTAGATAAGAGCTGGCCGATGAGAAAGGACAATTTGTTTTTCATACAGGCGTTGAGAAACTGTATTTGAGAAGTAAGTGGACTCATAATGATGCCTCCGCTCCCCCTGCAGCAGTCA
>NW_011335214.1:0-1446 GCF_000735185.1 Notothenia coriiceps | reverse complement strand
ACATGTTGAACTCAAATACCTGTACTTTCTACTTCTTACATGTTGAACACAAATACCTGAACTTTCTACTTCTTACATGTTGAACTCAAATACCTGTACTTTCTACTTCTCACATGTTGAACTCAAATACCTGTACTTTCTACTTCTCACATGTTGAACTCAAATACCTGTACTTTCTACTTCTTACATGTTGAACCCAAATACCTGTACTTTCTACTTCTCACATTTTCCAAACAGGCTGGTTCCTTTAGTCTGAATGTGTGTTTGGTGGCGTGATCATTATTATTTAGAGTCATTGCGTGCCTATTGATTTGAACACGATCCGTGTATCCATCATTTCCTGGTCTTCTCTTACGAAGAGGGTGTTTTTTTTGTTGCATATTGGAAAGAAAGGCAGGCAGACAGTGAGTCACAGTTAGTTTCATTATGAGTTTCATGAGAAGAACTTCTGAAATTAAACACCCGTTTGGATTGTTTTACACAATACACCCACAATATGCAGCAAACACTGAAGTTCTATTATTCACTTTTCTCTTTAATTACTTTATTTGACTTTCTATATTTGAATCTATTGTGTAACTTTTCTCCACTTATCTCTCAATGTTCCATCATGTGAAGTAAAATCTGAGCTCTCATGAGACTTTATAAATATGGGGGTATAACATCTCTGTATATTTCAGGTCTCTTTTCTAGAAAGAGTAACCCTAACTTTCAGTCACATGCTGTTAAAATCTGATGGACAACAGATTGGGTTTGATGAAATATGATGATTTGCTTTGATATAATGCAGAGCAGAACATGTCAAATGAAATGTACCATGTGGTTTTAAATCACTAAATAGGACATTTGTAGTTCATAAGCTTTAAATTGCAATGATAAAACAACATCATTTTTGATTGGATTTATGTCACTGTTGGATTTGAGTACAATCCGATCCGATCAATTAAAATCTGCAGAGGGCTTCAATCATGACTTGATGAAGCATTAGATAGAAACACTTCCTCTGCGTGTCTCTAATACAACTTGAATGCAAATAGAGTTCAGATAAAGTCAGTTGTATCTTCCCTGCTAAATGAAGGGTGCATAAAGGAAATACTTGCACACTAAGAGATACAGAGACAGAGACAGAGAGAGGAGAAGGTCAATGGTGGAAGTGAAACGGCGCTGAGTGGATCATTAGCTTCATTAGCTAATGGTTAGCTGCAGCATAGAGGGAGAGTCCTTGGACAAATTAAGTTATCTTCTTCAAAGTCCTCATCAAGACATAATCAGCTGACCTAGGACTCCACTGACCACAGACTGCTGCACTGACAGGCTGCACTTATTAAACCAGACTCCTCAGGACACACACACACACACACACACACACACACACACACACACACAAAAAGGTCCTTAAGCTCTCGCTATCTATATTCAAGAGCGGTGCCAAATGAATTAAGGATT
>NW_011335213.1:0-7599 GCF_000735185.1 Notothenia coriiceps | reverse complement strand
ATCTGTATTTTCCAGGAAAGATAAAACATATTTGACATCCAGACAGTGGAAGAAAAAAAATGAAGGGTGTGATTGGGTTTTTGGCAAGTCACATCTTGCAAATGATGGCTTTACTCACACAAAGGGTAGCATTGAAATTAAAACCCTGTAATCCATTGCTGCATTCATAGCAAACAGAAACAAGGCAAAAAGGCTTCTATGCCAGAGGAAGTCACACAGACACAGCGTTGACCACATTACAGATCTGAAACAGATATTGCACTTTTCAAAGCATTGCTACAGGCAGAAAGAAAAGCAATGTTTCCAGAGAAGACATGCCTGGGCCAGTCTGACTAAATACATTTGCAAGATAAACTAATTAAAATGTTTCCTGTCATTTAACTGTTTGAGATGAGATGACTTGACAAGTTTTCTGGGAAAAGTAAGTCAATCATTTGGCTTAAAGTGGACCTATCATGCTATATTTGAATAATATAGTGTAGGACCATACCTATATAAGGCATATTTATACTTTTTATTTTTCAAAATACCAAACAGATCATGCATTTTAGCCATTCCTCATTTTGCTCAATTTAACACTGTCTTTGCATGAGCTGATTCTGTGAGAACAGCACCATCTACAGGCCTGGCTTATGTACTACAGCGTCTCCAGCACTTTCGAACGGCAATGTCCGTGGCTGTCTCCTCCTGATTGGTGGAGTTGGCCCAATAGCCGTAGCGCCACTTCTGTGACGTCAGAGAAGTATTCAAATCTGGATCAGTCTGTATCAGATCCGTTGCAACCCCTTTTTAAGAGATTTGGGTATGGAGGAAAATAGAGAGGGTTGTGTTTTCTGACACTTGGTGAGTTCCCTGGAACACCGGGGACACATATTCATGTATAAATGTGCATTTTGCATGATAGGTCACCTTTAATCATAGGGTTGACAGAAACTCAATTCTGAGATCGTTATTCCCTCAGCCAATGAGATGGTGTCTTGCTTGTCTGTCTGTTTGTCTGTGGAGGTTGTCGGAAAACATTTGAATAAATGAACAGCCTCATTTTGTGGGTACGAATAGTACCAAATGATATAATCCTTTAGAAACCTGAAAATAAATGTTTCAGTCATTTTACAGAGACGTAAAAATAATAATTATTTATTTATTTAATTTAAACATTTAAAGTTCACTTTCATCAAAAATATATCTTTTTAAATTGCAATAGATTAAACTTTTTCAATTAAAATCAGGTCATTGGAGATGATTTAACTCCTAGTTTCAACATAGATTATTATGGGCTTCCACCCATTTCCCTCCTTTAACACCGTGTCACTTTAAAAAAGACTCGTAAAGATGTCGTTTTTTTAAATTCCATGCATTTTTCTGTCTTGTCAAAACATGGCTATACGCAGTAGAACACCCCATGAGCTGACTTTGAAGTTTAACATCCCCTCTTTGAAGGCTGTATGAAAAGGGACAACTTACTGATATTCCCCAGAAGAGGCCATTAATAAACATTTTCCTACACGAGCCTCTGTGTTCTCCCCAATGTCAATTCTGTCACTCTGCTGAACAAGAACCTGCAGTGGAGAGGCCTAACCCCTGGACGAGCTAACAAGGGGTGCTCTGAGAGGAGCCGCGCTGAGCCAGACCCTGCCCCACCACAGCTATGTGGCTGTTTGTTCAGCCTACCTGCCCACAGGTAAATACAGACAGTGATAGAGGAGGGATGGCAACACACTTTGACTGGAATCAAGGAGAGACGGCTGCTTTCCTGGAAATGATTCAGATGTACTTTCAAGATAGAGTCCCCGATTGTGTGTCACATGTTAGATAGCCCAGGCAATGGCTTTAGATTTGGAGTTGAACCTCACAGAGGAGAACAACATGACACTTTTTGAATTGTCTGGAAGATTTCTGTTTGGCATGTGCAAAAGCAAAAACAGCAAGTAACTTTCCATGCAGAAAGGAATCCCTTCTTTCATATCAAATAAATTTATCACAGGCCCTTACTGACACACATAATAAATACTTGTATGCACCAACATACATAAATAAAAGGCATCCAGAGATATTCTACTGCTTTGAATGAATCTGCTGTATTCAGGTTCACAGTCAGCACATTCACCCGACCAGAGGAGAACCTGCTCCTCCCACAGTGTCACTTTGATTTATGGCTCATTGGTTCTCAGAAGAATAAGCCACGGGATATATTTCACTGTAGTGGGCACCGGGCGTGCTGGTGGGGCAGAATTCTCAAATCTCACATCCACAGGTGAAGGAAGACAAAGATACAAGTCAAATAAAAGTTTGTTCAATTTGATGAAGCAATTTCTAGGCGAGAAACACAAGGAACTGAATACAAAATAAATATTGGGTTCTAAATTAACCTAAAGCCCCCCCCCTCCCCATCAGAAAGGACTTGTTTGTGTCACCTGGAATAGTTCTAACACATTTTGGGAAGATCCAGTCTGCCCTTTGTTCTGCTTAACGTCAGAACAATACACTCTTTCACACTAGAAAGCAAAATGACAAGTGTTACAGATGCTTGGCAAACTGTCTTTTGGTTCCATTTGCTTTTGGTTCCAAACCAGAGTCTTTCTCCACAGCTGTTTCTTTCCGAGGGTCTTAGTGACAAGCCAGAGCGTGTGATGGACTACTCTGGGCAGAGATGGCAACCGAAACGTGCAACATGATCATCACAAACTGAAACTCTGAAGGGAAAACCATCAGACTGATGTCAACGCTCTCATCCCCCCCCCTCATCAAATCCTGAGGTACTCTGGTGTGGAGTAGTTGAAGAGCAGGAAGTCCATGCGATACAGGTTGAACAGTTTCTTCTGGTAGAAAGGGCTGATGTGCTTGAAGTAGCGTGCGGCCATGTTGCCATCAGTCCTGGTGCTTTTCCCAGACGTGGGAAACTGAAGCGTTCCCTCCACCCCGGCCAGGCTGAGCACGGCCTGGGCGTCAGGCTCCAGGGTCTCGTACTTCCCCACCACGTCGTAGTGGATGAGGCAGGGGTGGCAGAGCGAGTGCACCCGCTCCCAGTGCTCGTTAAAGGGTTCCTCCCGCTGGGTCCGGGGGTCCACGAGGTACTGGACAAACTCGTGGAATAAAACGTTATTTCCTTTCTCAATCTCCTCTGGATCCGGTTCAGGCCGGTGCCGGCGGATGATCTTGGTTCCGTAGCGCCGGTGGAACGCCGTGTTGTAGCTCCGAGTGAACTTGTTGCGGTACGCCGACACCAGGCGCTCGAAGGGGTCCCGCACAAAGATAAACTTGAGGTAGCTGCGGAGGCGTCGGTTGATCTCGGGGACGGAGAACTCGGAGAGCGTGCGGAGGTTCCCCGCCACATGGGCCTCGTTGGCAGGGATGGAGAGGGGGTCCGTGTAGCGGCCGTCACTGGTTAGGACCATCAGGACTCGCTTCCAATTGGTGCAGGCTACCTGGGGGACGACAACAAGAGGGGGAGATTATCTTTCAAGCCAAAATACACATTCATACTTAGAATTAAATGTAGCTATTAGCATAAATGTTTTCATTATATTATCATCACACTTACAATTATAACACAAATCAAAGTAGAAACAATAAATATAAATACCAGTACATTTATCATTAAGACTATAAAATTACAACAAAAATAACAGTCAATTTAATGGTGGCAAGACTGGTAGCTAAATATACATTTGTTGCACCATGGGAATGAATATCCCCCCTCCAAAAAATTACGATGGATTCTAAAATGTGTCGGAGCTTTTTGAGGCTAAACAGCAATAATTAACTTCCATTTGTTTTTAGAACATCTGCATGCAGCGGTGTCTTTCATCTCATGTCTTTGCCTCACATCTCTCCCCCCGTCCCCCCTTCATCTCTCCCCCAGATGCACTTCTTAATCTCACTGTCACCAACCTTGGGTACGTAGCAGTAGATGAGGCTGTGTTTATCATCCACAATGAGGTGTTTGAGGTCCTCGGGGGAAAGCACTTGGCGCTTCCTGGTGTGGCTCAGACACGCCTGCTCCAGCAGCTCCCTGCGACCTTGTAGCGACCTCTGAGCCGCCAGCAGCTCCAGCTGCTTGTGATGTGATCAGGGCGAGGAATGGGTCCAAGTGGGGAATTGAGGGAGTAGGGGGAAGCAGAAATAGAAAAACCTTTTCAATTTGTTGCAGAAATGTTGTGCGCCCAAAGAAACTAATAAGAGCAGACATCAAGGTACTTATCACAACACACATTGAGGGGATTTTTTTTTCAAGCAGATTTCTCCTTTGTCTTAAAAAAAATTGTAGCTTTTCTGACCGATTTTTAGATCTGTCCATCCATGGCTCTTCTACAGGGAAATATCTGGCTGTTTAACTGCTAAATGTTCACCAGCTAGAACTATGTCTGCTGCTTGTTGGCAGGTAGTGTACAGTGGGGTTTCAAAGCTAAAGAGGGGTTACTTTAAGAATGTATGCTGTCTCAATGACTATATTTACATGTTAACAGACGTAATCACTAACCCAATCTGACCATCACCATTTAAACGTAATGTGACCTGATTACTTTTCTTTAATTTTGGATGTCCTCAAAATGAAATGTAATGTAAATACATACAAGAGAAAATAAACGTTACTTACTCACTCAAAACACAGTATTTTTGTTTAAGCAGGTGAAAAACTAAAGGGGGCTTCTTAATGTGGCAGAGCTGGCGTTATGCCTGTTTGTGTCTGTGTTATCACCTGGTCTCCATTGTAGAGAGTCTGCAGTGGACTCCTTCTACTTTTCCCTGGTCTGCTGTCTGTGGTCACACCAGGTTCTACAAAGACAGACAACAATACAAATCCCAATTCAACAGAATAGTTCAACTATTTCCATCAGTCCTGTTCATTTCTTAATTTTCCACAGGCTCGACCTAATGAATTGGATACAGTCATTCTGTGTCATCAGATGCTGCTTTGTCACCACTGATTCAAGTCTGAACACTCTACTTTAGAAGAAACTGTTCTTTCTTTACAATGTGTCATATTTTAGTACAGAGGTTCAAATGACACTTTAAAGATGTCCGTATCATTCAGAGCCAAGTTTCCAACCCTTTGTCATGACGTGATCCTCCCTCCTTTCATTGATAGATTCCATAGGAACAGTGTGTTCTCTTTGTAACTCTTACATAAGTTACATGTCTCCCCTTCAGCTCTCTCTTTGTTCTAACATATTGCAAGCCTTTAGGACATCTATTAGCACAGCAAATTCACTCTGGGGCACAGTCAAGACTAAAAAAGATTTGGAAAACATTCAAAACCAATTATTTTAAACACAACAAAACCAAAATATGATAAAAATGCATGGCTGATTAGCTGTGGGTTCGAACTACGACCGGCTGCACATCCTGCATCTGTAATGATGGAGCAAGCGGCTCAGCTCGTGTGAAGACGTTTTCAATATCTGTCCGGAGACCTTGTTATCATCTCTCCTCCCTCCTCTAGCCTCTATAAACACATCTGTCTTCTCCTTCCACACCCCTCCCTCCTCCCCCTCTCCTGTTCCCACCCAGGGCCTGATGCCAGTCAGTGTTTTGTTTACAAAAAAAGCGATTTGTTTTACACATGTGGCTCAACAATCTATAGGGTATACTAGGCTGGAATGAGATGGAGAGAGATGGGAATGTGCTTTATGGAATGTTAACAGGAGGGAATCTACTTGAAAGAAGACTCATGGAATGACAGGGAGAAAATGGCATACCATCATATGGGAAGCATATCAGTCAGCCAAAAAAGGGCAAGTTAGAGGGCTATGCTATAGAAACCAGAAGGAGACGCAACTTATTCTCTCAAACTTTTTCTCTACTTTTTGCTCAGTCCAAATGTAATACATCTCTCTCTGTGTCAGTTTGAGACATATGGTTAACAAAAGGATTCAAATCAGACTGTAAATCCTATCTACTTCCTGATATTTTGAGGAAGTGAGAAAGGAGAACAGCTTGGTGACTGAGCACATGAAGTGTAGTATAAGTGGATCTGATCTAGACGGTGAGACTGAAAGTGTCGTGATGCAGCCGCTCTGCCTCAGCTCACATGAATCATCAAAATCCCTCCACTTCCTCTGGGTGAATCTGTGCCACATCATCCAATCACGCAGAGATGGACATCTAAGTCCTGCTGGACCATGTTGAAAGCTCTACTGGATACACATGAAACCCATATCTTAGGTTGTGTATGGAAACAGGGCACGCAAACAGTAACATGGCATGCTATTTTGGCACAGTGTTAGGATGTAAAAACCCTAATCATGCGTAGAAATCAGACACTCTTCAGTTCCAGGTGGAGGAGAAGAATATAAAAGAAGAGGTGTCTGAGCCCTCAGTCAACAGCACATTAGAAGCAGCTACAGTAAGCTTTCCACAAATTCAGGAAGCTTCCTCTGAAAGCTGGAAAGTAGGTCAACAGTCACTTGTGGAAGTTCTCCTCATATTAATGGTTTATTGTCTGCTTTGGGAGAGGAAACATTCATCATCTCTCAAGGGAAAGATCTTAGAGTGGCAAAGTATTTACAGAGATAGTTTGTCAACTAAAAGTGCCTCGATATGATGATGACTTTTACAAGTTGTTCAGAAAGGACTGTAGTTTAATGCAAAACTCAGTACACATGTTATGTGTATGTGCTCTAAAAACAGGTAAAAGAAAAGAGGTGCTGCAGCACAGGCAGTATTAGACAAATAAAAAACATGTAATGTAAACACAGAATACAAAATTTGGCGGTGGTGGCGAAGTGGAAAGGGACTTGGCTTGGCAACTGGAAGATCACCAGTTCAAGTCCCGGCAAGACCAAGTGCTACCGAGGTGTCCCTGAGCAAGGCACCGTTCCCTACTGCTCCCCGGGCGCCGTTCATAATGGCAACCCACTGCTCCTAACACTAGGATGGGTCAAATGCAGAGAAACCATTTTGTTACATAGTAAGTAGGCCTACTGTGTAATGACAATAAAAGTAAAAAAATATACATTGGGGCAAAAAAGTATTTAGTCAGCCACCAATTGTGCAAGTTCTCCCACTTAAAAGGATGAGAGAGGCCTGTAATTTTCATCCCAGGTATACCTCAACTATGAGAGACAAAATGAGAAAAAAAAAAAATCCAGAAAATCACATTGTCTGATTTTTAAAGAATTTATTTGCAAATTATGGTGGAAAATAAGTATTTGGTCAATAACAAAAGTTCATCTCAATACTTTGTTATATACCCTTTGTTGGCAATGACAGAGGTCAAACGTTTTCTGTAAGTCTTCACAAGGTTTTCACACACTTGTTGCTGGTATTTTGGCCCATTCCTCCATGCAGATCTCCTCTAGAGCAGTGATGTTTTGGGGCTGTCGCTGGGCAACACGGACTTTCAACTCCCTCCAAAGATTTTCTATGGGGTTGAGATCTGGAGACTGGCTAGGCCACTCCAGGACCTTGAAATGCTTCTTACGAAGCCACTCCTTCGTTGCCCGGGCGGTGTGTTTGGGATCATTGTCATGCTGAAAGACCCAGCCACGTTTCATCTTCAATGCCCTTTGCTGATGGAAGGAGGTTGTCACTCAAAATCTCACGATACATGGCCCCATTCATTCTTTCCTTTACACGGATCAGTCGTCCTGGTCCCTT
>NW_011335212.1:0-3070 GCF_000735185.1 Notothenia coriiceps | reverse complement strand
ACTTACTTACTTACTACTTACGTACTTACTACTACTACTCTCTCTCTCTCTCTCTCTCTCTCTCTCTCTCTCTCTCTCTCTCTCTCTCTCTCTCTCTCTCTCTCTCTCTCTCTCCGCCATCTGATTGATTCACTGATGACACAAGTCTGATTATAATCTCGTCTCAAATAAACTCACACACTGCGGGATTGAAAAGAGGGAACGAGCGGGGACTCTTAAGTCGAGGGAAAAAATAGACGGCAAGATCAAGGAGAGAAGCAAAACAGAGAAGTTAAAGAGGGTGTGTTTTTAGAGGGTCTCCTCGTTCCTATAGTGCTGTGAAGCTTTTAGTGCATGTAAAGGGTCTGCAGAGGCTAACATCCCTGTGTTCCCTCCAGAGGGAGTTTCTCTCCAGCACCTTTGTTGACTTCCTTAACAAAGTCACATCACGATGTAATACTTACGCTCCTATTGGCTAGCGCTCCAACACATTGTACGTGATAGGCTAAGGGGCGGGACTTCTCTGAGCGTTTGACCAATCACAGCAGCTCTGTTAAGTGCGCCGATACACATGTCATCTTGCAAAATACTTATTTATATAAATAGTTAACACCGCAATAAACCGTATTTAATTTAGACTTAATGTACATTATTTAATTTCATATTCTGTTCTTGTCCATATCATATTCTATTGACATGTATGTAGACTGTTTGCACTACTTTTTATATTGTATTCTTTTACGTTATTAGATATGTTGCATTGTTGGAGGAGCTCAGGTCAGAAGAATTTCATTGCCATTTCTACTCTGTAGCTTTGTGCTAATGACAATAAAAACTTTGAATCTTGGATTTGAAACCGACCCGGAGAGCTAACCAATCAGAGCAGACAGGGCTCTTAAAATCTAATCAAAGATTGTCCGTCAACAATTTGAAAACTCTATGAGTCAACCTACCAAAATAACATTTAACATTGTCTCTGACTCCAAACATGTCACAGAGAATGTGAATTATTACCAACACATTAGAGATACAGGGTTCTAAGATATACTAGACTGAGTTTAAAATGTAACTATGCTATGACGCTAGAAAAAAACAAGACTTGATCAAACAATGAAGTATTACTTTATCGTGTAGTAGTCATTTGAAAAATAATTGTACGTATGTTGGTCCGTTTCTTAAGTCCCTCTAAGAATCTTTTCATTGAAAAAATGTAATCATATGAAGCCAGTACACTTTCTGCAAAATACCTCCAGCTGTAACTTCAAATGCCTTCCAGTTCCACCAAACACAGCAGTGTCCCACACCAACAATGAATCCAATTAAAAACCACAAATTTGAAGTCAATTCAAAATCAAGCCTCATTCTCTGCAAACAACGCCATTATTCCTGAGCTCTGTAGCCCTACAGTGTGGCGTCTAGTGTCCTGCTGAACAAGAATCATTCCTGACATTTGTAACCGTATTTCTACCCGTCATTACCTCATGGATAGGAGCGTGGATTGGCTGGTAAATTGGTGGTATAAGAGCAGCACAAATCCACCTGTTGATCAAGACCCCAGACACCTGAAGTCCTGAATAGATTAAGCCAAGTTTCCTGGCAGAGCAGCATGGCTTTGGATTCCTCATCCCATTACTGTTTAACACTCCACTGGAAACCGCCTAAACCCTGAAGATCACTGTGGGATGAATCCAGCAGAACTACAGCAAGATCTCTCAGTGAGTTGAAGAACAGCTGACGAGGGAAAAAGTGATTTGAGAAAGTTATTTTCTGGACTTCATCACACATCGTTATTAGCGGTAATTGGCATTTAAAGATGCAATGTGGAGGAAATGGCTAGAATTTCAGTCGAAAACATTCAAAAGATGGTTGAGTGTTGCAGGGAAATCTGTCCATACTGACGTTTAAGAGACGGTTGATGATATTGAATAAACAAAATCAAACACACAATAACTGAGAAGGACCCAAACGTTCAACAGAAGAAATGTCACCCTCTGTTATCCGCCCCCCGACGTGAAACAGGCGACCTAAATACACAAACCACAACCATGTGACCATTGCTGGAAGTGCTCAACAAATACAAACAAAAGTGACGTAAACAAAACATAACAATACAAATAATAAACTCAGGCTAAATAGCATTTTGGCTCCCACACCCTCCACTGAAGCCAATAGGATTTATTTTGGAATACTTCAGGAACAAATATCTTCAAACTCATGTATGATACTATCTTGCTTTGTTCAGCAGGACGACCTCCACATCCTTACACAACTTATAGGATTGTTGAAGCATAAATGCACGATCTCAAGAAGTAAAAAAGCTAACGTTAAGAACTACACCACGGTAACATGACTAAATGAGTGCAAATTAATTACAGATTAAAAGCAGTTCTGAAGAGGTGCAGGTGCATACAAATCCAAAATACTCACCTTATTTCAGCAAGCTCTCTTCAATGGTTACCTCCAACCAGGAGACGTTTCTGGAGACGCCTCGACTCTCGCCTAAAGCTTTACTAAGACTCTTTCTTCCACTTCTTTTTAGGGCAAATTATGCACACTGCTCTCCAGTATTCAGACTGTTTCCGAGACGTAGCCCGGGGAGATTCAGAGTGTGCGGTGACAGCGGTTGTCCAGCCTGTGTCTGAGTTAATGGTTAATTAATGCTCTGCTAGAGAAGGCTCCCAGAGGAGAAACACCCGCTGACTTCCACTGCCAGAGGTCAGGGATGCTCTCCAACACTCTCTCTTTTTAAACCCTATTCCCCGCTTTCTTCTCTTTCCTACTCGTAGTTTCCACTCCTCGTTTACCCTCACTAAGGATTTGGCTGGTAATGAAGACACGATGATTACCATACCATTGTGCACTATATTAATACCAGAGATGACAAAAGTACACGCATCCTAGGAGGCAATTAATCGTATTTTAATCGCAATTACGATTATGGCTTGCAACGATTACGGAAACAACGTAATCAAAATGAAACGATTATTTTTTTTAATTATTATTACTTCTTTTTTTTCAAATTCATTATTTTTTTTATTGGTTTTTCAGTTGAATTATACTTAAAGTTCAGGGCAATCAACCGTGAAAAACA
>NW_011335211.1:0-1856 GCF_000735185.1 Notothenia coriiceps | reverse complement strand
TGTGGAAATGCTGTAGTGTTTCCTGAAATGCTGTGTTTTTTTCTGAAATGCTGTAGTGTTTCCTGAAATGCTGTGGCGTTTTGTGAAATGCTGTAGTGTTTCCTGAAATGCTGTAGTGTTTCCTGAAATGCTGTGGCGTTTTGTGAAATGCTGTGGTGTTTTCTGAAATGCTGTGGCGTTTTGTGAAATGCTGTAGTGTTTCCTGAAATGCTGTGGCGTTTTGTGAAATGCTGTAGTGTTTCCTGAAATGCTGTAGTGTTTCCTGAAATGCTGTGGTGTTTCCTGAAATGCTGTAGCGTTTCCTGAAATGCTGTGGCGTTTTGTGAAATGCTGTAGTGTTTCCTGAAATGCTGTAGTGTTTCCTGAAATGCTGTGGCGTTTTGTGAAATGCTGTAGTGTTTCCTGAAATGTTGTAGTGTTTCCTGAAATGCTGTGGCGTTTTGTGAAATGCTGTAGTGTTTCCTGAAATGCTGTAGCGTTTTCAGGAATGCTGTGGTGTTTTCTGAAATGCTGTTTTGACTTGTACTTCAGGGTCACCGTAATAACATCTGTATTTATCCAAAGCCACTTATGTACTCAATACTGTGGGAAATCCCCACAGGAGCAATTTGGGGTGAAGTGTCTCAGGGACACAACGACATTCTGACTGCAGTGGGGTTTGAACCTGTGACCCCTTGATCCGACCAATCAACGCCAACGCACTAGTCCACTGCGCCACATGCCTTTTATCAACCGCTCCCTTAAACAGACACTTCAAAGACGTCTGCTGTAATAACACTTTCATATGAAGTTTGAACATCAATACTTCAGAAACATCCCTAAAGTCTGCATTAATTCTGTATTTTTAACATTTAGTTTTCCTTCTCTCTTATTCTCCGCAGCACATTTTGTATTTCTAGTTTTTTACTTGATACCTCTGCCGGGATCTCTCTCTGTTTCTCTGTCTGCAGTTTATATATCTTTTTGTTGTTGTGTTGTTGTGTATGTTTTTCTGGCTGCTGTCGACCACAGATCCTTTGATTCCTTTCTGATGCTGCGTTCAGGGTCCTGATGGATCTGTGTTGGTCTGTGTTGTGTTGCTGATGAAACGCTGATGTAACTCCGAGCTGTTTGTGAAGAACATCAGAACGGCAGAGCTTCAAATCAGCACCGTGTGGGAGTCTTTACAAGAAAATATATTCTTATTTTAATTTTAGCCTTAAACTGGCGATTTCTGGGTCTGAAAATGAAAGAGGGAAAGAGACAACAAAGACACTTGAGACATGTATTTAAAAAGGGTAAAACAGCCAATCAAGAGACACAACATGACTACAAGGACACACAATTTAACTAAAACTATACAAAAACCGACTAGAAATCGAATAAAACAACCATAAAGAGACTCAAAATGAGCACAAGAGACACCAAATGACTAAAACCAGATACAACAATACCACAAGGAGACCAAAGATAACCCACTTGAGACACTTTGAATGTCCCTAAAGACACATAAAACAACCATAAAAATATTAAAAACGACACCAAATTGACTCATACTGTACCAAAGACATTTGAATTGCTAGGGCTCAGTGAGCTAGTGCACTGATGCTCAGATCAAGGAGACACAATATAACCTAAACGAACAGTCAAAATCGAAGGATCCAACGTGTTTTTTAAAGGAGCAGAAATAGAGCTAGTCTCCCAGTTCAAGTATCTTGGAGTCACATTGGACTCAAACTTGACTTTTAAGAAACATATTAAGAAAGTATTCAATACCAACACTAACTTTTTATTCATGTATTTTTTCTTTTAATGTTTCTTTTATTATCTTTTCTTTTTATCAATCAATCAATCAATCAATGTTTATTTATATAGCC
>NW_011335210.1:0-3822 GCF_000735185.1 Notothenia coriiceps | reverse complement strand
CTCTGCGATGCAATACAGAAGTGATACTAAGAACACTGTCACCATCTAGTGGCCGTACAGATATACTGCATTTTGGATATCATAACACGACTGTGGCTGCGAGGGAGTGCGGTTGTCTTTCAACCAGAAGGTTGTGGGTTCGATCCCAGCCCATGCAGTCAACATGTCGATGTATCCTTGGGCAAGATACTTAACCCTAAGTTGCTCCCGATGGCCATGGTGTGTGAATGTGTGTGAATGTTAGGTCCTAGAGTAAGGTACACTACTCTGTTTGAATGGGTGAACGACATGTAGTATGTAAAGTGCTTTGAGGGGTCTTAAAGACTGGATAAAGTGCTATATAAGTACAGTCCATTTACCATTAATGTAATGCATAGAGATTTTAAGAAAGAAAACAGCCTACACCCCAGCTCTCCATGGGGTTTCATTTAGTTTCTTACAAAAGTGTTAGCAGCTCGTTCCTTAAAACAGAAGCCTCACATTGATTATAATAAGGGACAATTATTTTTAAAAGCTTGTTGTGCAAATGCTTTTTTTTATCAACTAAGATTTCTTGTTTTCAACTTTTATTGACTGAATTTCTTCATATATATATATTTAGGACGTACAATACAAGTTTCAGGTGTGGGCCATATTCCATTACGATTATACTTTATGAATTTGTGAGGGTATAATTCCCTGTATTACAGTCTGAATGATTATCCTTGGAGCTAATTGCTAACAGAACAATGTGTTTCCCCCCCTGCAGAAGACGCTGTGGCCGTCAGTAATCTGAGTTCTGGTGTGCAGAGGAACATCGTTTTGTTCCAGGGGTTTTGTGCCATGAAGTATGCCGTCTACGCTCTGTGTGTGAACGCTCATAAACACTCTCACTGTGCCGAGTGTGAGTCCGTGCAGCAGCTGACGTCTGACACAGAAACAGAAGACAAGCAAACCCCTGCTTCCTCAGACGGTACGATCTGTCTTCATTTCCTGTGGGGAAGTTTCAGTTTGCTGTCTGCACGTTTAGCTGATCAGAATGCTGCTTGCACAAAAAATCAGACACTTATCTTTTGAGTGCTTTTAAATGAACACTTTTTGTAGTTGTGTTGAATCAAGATCTTAAAAACACTTATAGTAGAACAAAATATGTGTATCTTTTATTAAAAAATAATCTCATTGCAATCAAAAGACAAACTAATGTTTTTATTTTTACATATTTTAAATATTATTTGAATTATTTTTATTTTTATTAATGTGAAAAAAATACATTAAAGGGGACCTATCATGCAAAATGCACTTTTTGATGTATTTTATACATAAAGATGTGTCCCCGGTGTGTCAGAGCGTCAGAAAATAAAACCCTCTCTCTTTTCCTCCGTACCCAAATCTCTAAAAAACGGGGAACAACGGAGCTGATCCAGATTTACGTCCGATATGACATAATATCTGAAATGTGGACCCACGGCCCTATCAGAAACGCTGCTATCAGAAACAATGCCCGACTGTTTTGGACGTAATATGGTCGGTGTTTACATTAGCATCGCTAACACTCAGAGCTAACCTTCACTGGAGAGCATGTGTGTGAAGAAGCAGGAAGTAAAAAGGAACTCACCTTGTGGTATAACCGGCAAGAGAGAAAGCCTTTGAGCTCCATACTGTTTCAGAGATAATCCTTGATAATCCATGATATGGAGTTTCATCACGGCAGTATTTAGTTTAGACAGTAGCTGCCGGGTCCCGCATGAGCTCAGCCCCCCCCTTTTTTTTTTTTTTTTAAAGCTTTATACCCAAATCAGCCCTTTTTAGAAACAGGAAGTGAAATAGAGGGATATGAGGCATGGCTAGAATGGGTGATCTGTTTGGTATTTTGAGCAAAACACTTCATAGACATGTTTTTTATATTTTTTTATATATCTGAGACCTATGCTATTGCCTAGAAATAGCATGATAGGTCCACTTTAAAGGATATTAGAAATACTAAAATAAATAAAGATATATAAATTTAGAAGATAATAATGCTTCTGATAAAAGAAGGCTATTAAATGCTTTTTAAAAACTCTGGTTTTACCAAAAGTTAACAGATTATCTC
This sequence comes from Notothenia coriiceps, assembly GCF_000735185.1. NCBI lineage: Eukaryota > Metazoa > Chordata > Actinopteri > Perciformes > Nototheniidae > Notothenia > Notothenia coriiceps. The sequence continues at coordinate 1,751 of NW_011335210.1, read as the reverse complement.
GAGAGCAAATTACAAATCCTTGATCTGGATACTTCAAAATTGTTTGATTAAATGTGTTCTTTGGGCTTAGTAAAGTATGTCTTAGTCTTAATTCTGATCCTCTTTTCATTCTGATTCTCGTGTTTCCCAGGTCTTCCTCTTCTGTTCCAGCACTTCCTGTCTGAATGTCAGCTCCACCTGCAGGCCGTTCCCTCCATCCTCCGCCTGGAGCTCCTGGAGAACATCTTCTCTCTTCTCTTCCTCTCCACCGCCGACTTCTCCCCACACATCCACAAAGACTCAAACTCCAGCCCTCTCAAGGGGAATGCATCTCAGTCTGAATGCTTACCAGAAACTAGAAACACAGATGAAGAACTGGGAGCTAAAGAGAGGACGGAGAACGATAAAGAGAAGCAGAAGCTGCCTAAATGTAATCACCTGGAGCTGGGACACTTCATCCAGGGCTGCAGGGGGTTCCTGGCTGACGTGACGGCCATGACGGGCTTTTTGAAGCTGCTGAAGGAAGGGTTGGAGGGCATGAGTGTGGAGGAGGGGAAGGAGGCCACGGAGGGTCTCGGATGCTCCATAACGGCGGAGACTTTTGCGGCTCGTCTGCAGAGGTTATCCAAACGCACCGCCGAGGCTCAGTGGAGGCTGCAGATCATCAGCAGCAACCAGAGCAGCGGGAGCGGTGAGACGGATCAGACATTTCTCTAGCTTTCCTGTTTACTTTCTGTAACAGTTTTTTTTGGAGTAGGTGTAGGTTAGCTCAGAGGGCCCATGGTTGTTTGATGGTGCACTATATGCCGACACATTGAAGGAATAACAAGCTAAACAATATTAAAAATGAAGTCAAACTGCAAGAAAATAACGTTTCTAGACCAGAAAATCACATGTGCTGTGGAAAATGTATTTTAAAAAGTTCCTACACACTAGTGTTCATACTTGAGTTTGAATATTTATTAAACATCTTGCCAGCGCTCAGACGGACCAGCTTTTAATCTTTTGATTTACCTTTTGATTTGAATTCATTTGGGTCAAACCATGCAACTCAAATACACGCATTGTGTTTTAATCACATGTAATGGTGACAAGAAAACCCACATTGATACTGAACATAAAAGAGTAGGCTAACAGATAAGCTATTATTTGTTGTCCTTATGCAACACAGAGTAAAAAGTACTGTAATTGCATTCCTTGGATTTTCAACAGGAGGAATGCAAACCTACAAAAACACAAATAAAATGTATTTAGTTTATATTCCATAGTCCCAAACAGAAATTGGATAAACACAATATTCTTCATACCTACTCCTTTGACTGTTAAACTCTAGGGTTTCCCTTTTTGACTTCATTCAACAGATGCAATGATGAAATATACTTAGTTACAGGGAGTAGTAGACATTTGCAATATGTTTCGTAACAGAGGCATCATTGACAGAGTGAGGGACAATCCTGCAGGTGTGATAACGGTCAAACAAACAATGAATTACAATATTTTGGTAATTAGACCAAGCAACCTTTTTCTCTTGGTGATAGAACAGGTTATCAGTAGTTTGTTAATTCTATGAAATGAGGACGTGTCTGGTGAATAAAGGAAACCCAATCCGACCATAGCTCAGTAAATCTATTCATCTGTAGGCGAAGAGAAAATATAAAAAAGTAATTGTTTCCATTACACACAGCGAAACCCAGCCCGAAACACACACACACACCCGCAGCCTGGCTGGGAGTTTGTGTGTGTGCTCAGGCTAAGTTCCGCGGTGTCTCGCT
>NW_011335209.1:0-2392 GCF_000735185.1 Notothenia coriiceps | reverse complement strand
TTCGGAGTCGTGGCTGAACCTGTCTCTGTGGTCCTGCATGACTCTCTGTGGGGTTTCTCTGGAAGTGTTTCCTTGTACGATGTGAGGGTCTAAGGACAGAGGGTGTCGTATTGTCATACTGATATTCTGTACAAACTGTGAAGTCCACTGAGAAAAATGTAACATGTGTGATATTGGGCTATATAAATAAAGATTGATTGATTGATTGATTGATTGATTGATATCTCTCATATATACAAAAACCCAATGACGGAATGTATCCCCTGCTGTTTAAAACGTTTTAATTCAGGAATTAGGAATCATATCGATAAAGAAAAGTAAAGGTGGTTCTATGATTAGATAATATCACTGAATGTCTTGAGTGTAGCTTAGTCTCTTGGAAATTGGCATGGGAACCAGTGGTTCAAGTCCCAGAATGAAAACCCACACCTCTCCCTGGCTGCTGTATAATAGCTGCTAATCCTAAAATAGGACAAAAGCAGAGACAAAATGTCCCTGTATATTTGAGTAAATAGGAATTCATTTCAATCCTTCACCTTCTCATATTAATGTAGAGAAAGTAAGAAAGATGTTTGAGACATTTGGCTTATTGGCTTCCCATGTCAAAATAGTAAACCAGGAGAGAACATGCAGAATAGTCAGAGAAAGATGTTAGAATAGGTACAATTCATGTACTGTAAACGCATGGGGTGGTTTCTATCTCTATCGAAATATCAATTTGACCCACCGTGTATAAACATAATGCAACAAAATATGTCCAAGTAGTATTTGCAGCACAGTTATACATATTATTTATAAAAACTGTTGTTTGAATAATACATCTTTGCAACAGATGTCACTTGAATGTCCTCATTTATATTAAACGGAAATCAGATCCTTTTTTTGGGTAACTTTTTCCACTTCCTGTGGATTTGTGTAATGTGTTGTGATCCCTGGTTCTTACACTGCATTAGTGAGGCAGCTGCCAATCCCTGGGCTCCACACAGGTCACATCACTCTGGCCAAATTTCACTATGAGTTCATATGGGACCAACTCAAATTGGTGTCACCATTTTATCTAAATCCGATTAATTGAGTTTAGGTCCCGAAACCCAACAGTCATAACTTATGCAATACAGACTAATACAATCTTGTGCATAACCCTGCCATGTACAATATACACTCTTTTGAATTTTACTTTTGTTAATCTGAATTCTACTTCACTCAGCAAAAATCATTACATACAATCTCAACCTTATGTTCACTTTTAAAATGCTGTTCCTTATTTTAACCATAGAGTATAGTGTATGTATTTGTCTTTATAATTTGCTAACGTGTGCTTGTCTCTATATTTAATATTGTATGTTGGCTTACTTTTTAAATATTGGATTGCTTTTTATCTGCCTGTCACTTTTGCTGTGACGCTCTAAAATGTCCCCGATGCGGAAGTAATAGAGAATTTCTGATTATAATTAAAGTAAGAAATTCAATTAAGTATACACTCTAGACTAGACATATATCTATATACAAAATCACAAATATTTGAACTATGTAAAGAAATTACATGACAATTATATGATATGCAGATACTTGGCATTGCTTTAGCTAAGGGTTGGACAAGTCAATGTCAGACATTCAAGCATAAAAAATGTCTGTAGGAAAAGAAGAGGCAAGGCTCAAAGCTTAAGCTCTGAATACATATTTTATTATTCAGCAAACATTTTGAATCTGTGGTCTTTGATCCTGAGTCCTGCATCCTGAGTCCTGGATTTCGAGTCGTGGCTGAACCTGTCTCTGTGATCCTGCATGACTCTCTGTGGGGTTTCTCTGGAAGTGTTTCCTTGTACGATGTGAGGGTCTAAGGACAGAGGGTGTCGTATTGTCATACTGATATTCTGTAAAAACTGTGAAGACCACTGAGACAAATGTAACATGTGTGATAATGGGCTATATAAATAAACATTGATTGATTGATTGATTGAATCTCTCATATATACAAAAACATAAGGACGGAATGTATCCCCTGCTGTTTAAAACATTTTAATTCAGGAATTAGGAATCATATCGATAAAGAAAAGTAAAGGTGGTTCTATGATTAGATAATATCACTGAATGTCTTGAGTGTAGCTTAGTCTCTTGGAAATTGGCATGGGAACCAGTGGTTCAAGTCCCAGAATGAAAACCCACACCTCTCCCTGGCTGCTGTATAATAGCTGCTAATCCTAAAATAGGACAAAAGCAGAGACAAAATGTCCCTGTATATTTGAGTAAATAGGAATTCATTTCAATCCTTCACCTTCTCATATTAATGTAGAGAAAGTAAGAAAGATGTTTGAGACATTTGGCTTATTGGCTTCCCATGTCAAAATAGTAAACCAGGAGAGAAGATGCAGAATAGTCAGAGAAAGATGTT
>NW_011335208.1:0-1334 GCF_000735185.1 Notothenia coriiceps | reverse complement strand
AGGAGAGCATTTTAGGAAAGGATTTTAATGGCCCCTTTTAGGTGGGTGTGTGTGTGTGTGTGTGTGTGTGTGTGTGTGTGTGTGTGTGTGTGTGTGTGTATAACCCTAATCAGCATGGAGATGAGCTGAAGTGTCAGCTGTAACACACAAACACACAGCGCCGTAATAACACAGCTAGAGGCAGACATTTGGACTGTCAGCAACATCTTAAAGGATCTGATAAAAGTCTGTTTCCTGAATGCATTTTGTGGTGCTTAAGATTGCTAAGAAAACTCACCACACTTTGCACACGCATCAGAAAATAGATATCGTATAGGGAAATTAACAAAAATATGCATAAGCCACGCCTCCTTACAGATTTAAATATAAAATCCCCCATCTTTAACTTTCATGTAGAGTTTTGAAACTCAGCAGGCACATGTAACACGCGGAGACGTACAAAAAAGCCTCTTGGCAGTGTACCCTAAACCCAACAGGAAGTCGGACATTTTTAATTTCATGTGCAACTACAGTATAGGCGTTTTTAAGCCTTTTACAGATGCCTTACTTTAACGAAACCCTACAAATGTAACCCAATCAACGTAAACATGCGTCAGTAACATCTCAAGGCCTTTAGATTTATTTATAGGGTCCTTAGGATGCACGAAAAACTCACAACATATTGCACACGCATCAGAACTGCTGAAAAAGGATATCTAATTTGGGTAGCAGAACGCAAATCTGTATATAAGCCACGCCCCCTCACCGTTTTCAAAATAAAAGCCTTCGTCTTTAACTTTCATGTAGACTTACGAAACTCGGTAAACATTTGTATCACATGGAGACGCACAACAAAGCCTGTTGGAGGTGAAACCTAAACCCGACAAGAAGACAGCAATTCTGAATTTTATGTGCAACTTTAGGCGCTTTTTAGCCTTTTACCGATGCCGTATTGCTCCGACAAATGTAATCCAATCAAGTTCAACATGTCAGGGCCATCTCAAGACCTGTGGATTTATTTAGAGGAGGTTGACCTCTGACCTCGTGCCCATTCCTTCTATCTAACCCCGTTAGGCTGAGCAACCTTCAGGCTCAGTCTCAGGGATATGAACGCACTCAGAACCAGCATTTCCTGGAGGGGCACTATTTAAATTAATTAATATTTATTCAATGTGTTTTAATGTTAATGAACGTTTACCACACTCTGCTACCAGTTATAACATTGTCTCACACAGCTAATTCAAAATGTCAGACTGATGACTAAGCTTCTATACACCGCCTGAATGTGTATATGTATGTGTGTGTATGGGTATGTGTGTATGTACAGCAGAGTCCTGCATCGGGTCGGGTACCCG
>NW_011335207.1:0-2223 GCF_000735185.1 Notothenia coriiceps | reverse complement strand
ACGGACAAAGTGTGTTGTCATGCGTAGAAATGGTGAATTACTGAGTTTAGGCACGTTCATAACGTTTTAAGGGCGACTGTGGCTGTGAGGGAGTGTGGTCGTCTTTCAACCAGAAGGTTGTGGGTTCGATCCCAGCCCATGCAGTCAACATGTCGATGTATCCTTGGGCAAGATACTTAACCCTGAGTTGCTCCAGATGGCATGGCCAACGGTGTGTGAATGTGTGTGAATGTTAGGTCCTAGAGTAAGGTACACTGCTCTGTATGAATGGGTTTGAATGGGTGAATGACATGTAGTATGTAAAGCGCTTTGAGGGGTCTTAAAGACTGGATAAAGCGCTATATAAGTACAGTCCATTTACCATTTAAGGGCAATTTAGCTTGAAAAAAAACAGGAATGCCTGACAATTTAAGCTAATACAATAAAATAACAACTTAGAGATACAAAAATATGCATCAACACTTTTTTGAAACAATTTGAACATACATTAATAGACTGAAAAATACTGGCAGGCGATACTATTTTGTTTCCATTATTTATAATATTGGTCCTTAAGCACATCTGCTGCTCCGTCTGCAACATAGGAAAGGTAGAATCAGTTATTCGGACAGAGCTTCTTTTGACAACTTTCCAGCAGCTGAATCTGCATTAGCTGAAAGTAGCTCAATAACATCTCTGAACATTTTGAACACACAAAAGCCTTGTTATGAAATAGCTGATCTTGGCATACTTTGTTAAGCCCTTGGATTACAGTGTGGTTGCATGTGACAGAGCCGATTTTCGAGAGCAATCCTGGCTCTCGAGTTTAAAAATGTGCCCCCCAGCTTCTTGTGAAAACTGGCTGACCAACTAATCAGCTGTATGGACATTGCACAAGCCATGTTGCCCCATATTGTTTCCCACAGAAAGTTTCTACAACTGGTTAGGCAGAAAAAGCCCTGTCTTCAAATTCTGAAATGTGCTAGCATTTTGTGAACTTGGGGGAAAATATTGTAAAAAAAGTATGCAGAGGCCGAAATATCATGGTTTTTAGCACTTTATATGAGCCAACCTCCACTGGATCCTACTCTTCCCAAAATGCAACTTGATAGTCTCTATATTCGTTTTTAGTAAATGTCAATTTCTTTCAAACTCAAGACCCCCGTTTTTAAAGCCGGCTTTCTAAAATGTGTCCATACAGAGAACACATTTCAACTAAATTGATCTTGATGTATATACAACCAATGGGAGTCTTGCCTGAAGGGTTAGCTTCTGTTTCCGGCTGTGTGTGCCCGGGGCAATGTAGTGGTCTACTCTCCAATCATCATGGCTATAACTGTAACTGTACCACAGGGTTGTTCCTGAAACCACAAGGCTCTATTATTAGCCATATCACCATAACAACACAACTTAAGCTACAACAGCAAATATTGGTGTTTAAATAACCTGAATTAGGTTGGAAAAGTGAGAAAATTATTTGTTAAAATCAAAAGAGATGCCAAGAATGACCCCTGCTGATCATCTGGAGTAATTACAGCTCACACTGGACACATATCACTAAAACTATACCTAAATTGTGAAATATAAGGGCAATTATTTGGGAAGGCCTACAGACATGCAAAATGTATTAATATATAGTGTACTTATGTATTATACTTACAAAAAAAATTAGTTTCCAGAGTGTAGTTTGTGTAACCTTGAAAGAAGGAAACACCAGACGTGAAAAATTCCTCTGTTACTACGATTTCTACATGCATGGCAGGCATTCTTTGGCATTAGCTGCATCTGGAGTTTTGATGCGCCATGCAACATGACTCATTGCACAAGCTGATCCTGAAACCACTTTCATTTTACAGGTGCAGTCAGAGGTAAATCCATCCTGTAATTTTCCAGCGGGAGGGAGTGGGCAGACCTGTATGGGCTCAGAACAGTCTCATAATACACACATGCACACAGAAGGATTCACACTTGTATTTCATGATCCGCAAAAGGATTCACACTTGTATTTCCGGATCCACACTTGTGTTTTTCAATGCACACACAAATGTGTTCCGTTTCATATACATGTACATGTAAATAAAATCCAAATACAGAAAAAAGTTTTACATATGTATTTTTGATCCACACATATTTGTTTTCCGTTTAAAACCCCTGAACCTGCAAACACAAACCGCTTTCTGTGCATGGATCGCTGTGCATTCGTGTGTGGGTTTTTTGAGACTCCCCTGACGCTCACCCGATTCG
>NW_011335206.1:0-3513 GCF_000735185.1 Notothenia coriiceps | reverse complement strand
TGATGAAACGCCATATCATGGATTATCAAGGATTATTTCTGAAACAGTATGGAGCTCAAAGGCTTTCTCTCTTGCCGGTTATACCACAAGGTGAGTTCCTTTTTATTTCCTGCTTCTTCACACACATGCTCTCCAGTACAGGTTAGCTCTGACTTTCTGACGCTGCGTGAGTTCCCTGACACACCGGGGACATATATTTATGTATAAAAGACATTAAAAAGTGCATTTGGCATGATAGGTCCCCTTTGAGCTCCAACAGCAGGTGACCCTTTTCTCCTGTCCCATCATGAAGCCTCTGATAGCAGGTTCATTTCCTTCTCAATGGCAGCTACATCTTGAAAGCCTGTGATCAGTGATGTGAGTCACGTCACATTTTCCCAGAAATACTGATGTTTCATTCGTCAGACAGTCCTTAATTTTCCTCTTGGAAACTTTAATCTTCACTACAAAATATTTCATGTTTTCATACCTTTGCATTTACAAACCGGTTTTCCTTGCAAGCTTTCTTTCATTGTAGATAGTGAGCTCAATTTAGAAAGGGAAGTCTGCTATCCTCTCAGGGTTGCTCAGTTCAACAAGGCTTTGTCCTTTTTTTCTTTTAAAGAACCCTCCATGTCTCATCTCAGAGAATAGATGCACTCAAGTGCCAAGACTCAGCAAAGACACCGAATCTCCTTCCTTCACCTTGCACTTGAATTGAGGACACATTCAATCACTGGATACAATGATTTCACTTTATTACCTTTTAACCCTGACTATTTTTTACTTATTTGCTTTTTTTCAATGTTCTTTTTCTTCTAGTTTAATCCTCACATGTGCTGTTCCATCGATGGCTAGTCATGAGTAACCAGCACACTGCTGCCTGAGTCTGGGAACAGTGTTCTGATCTGTGATAACACGACGAGCCAAATTAATTAGCTTCCCAGTCCTCTCAACAAAGCTGACAATTATCTGGCCTCCATTTTCAAGTGACTTTTTTCTTTGGAGTCTCATGAGATGGACAGTCACATTTCCCCCCTGAATTACTCCAAAGTTCAAATTTTTGAAAGTAAAAAAATACAATGCATGAACTTGAACTCTACTTAGGACTCAGAAATTGCATTAAGTTGAACCTTATATTAAGTCAGGATTTAGTTTTTTCAGTGTGTTGAGAAAATTAACAAACTGGTCTTCTTATCAGAGATTATTTCATTAATACACACATTGATGCAAAAGTGAAAGACTTGCTTATCAAACAAAAATACTTAGTTGTAAATTGTGATTTCCTCTTGAAACAAGGCCACTGGTTTATCGGGGATCAAACCTCATTCTGTTATTGTCTTCTTTTTAATCTGGACTGCAGTTTTGTGGATTATACAAACAGATAACTCGTTTTACTGCAGAGATCCCTTTAGGGAAAAAGCCAGTCCCTTTTTAAAATTCGACTCTGTGTCTAGTGACTGCACCGGATCAGCCGCAGCGCTGCTGTGTGCTCAGAGGCAATTTGACAGAACCCACAGTGCAACACAACATCCTGCAGTTGCACACATAACAGGAGGAAGAATTATAAAACGCTTGGGGTTGCAGTTACGTGCATAACTGCACTCTGCTGCGCACTGTAACAATCTAGCAGAAATCTTGCAGAGATAATCTTGTAAAGGCAAAAGAGAGCATGTCTTTATGCGTGGTATTCAGATGAGAACATGCCAGAGTGGAAGTCACGGGGGACTCTGTTTCGGCTGTTGGGTATTAGGGTGTTCTTTATTTCAGTGCTCAACTGGGGATGACCTACATTTACTGCTCCTCTGGGAATTCTTATAGAGTTAACCAAGAGGATAAATGGACACACGCAGGCGGATAAGCCCCAATGTGTATGTATATTGTATTCACTCATGCACACACTCGCCCATTCTTCTGCAGTCTCACAGTACAGTAGATGGTTCGCGCCGCATCCACATGACTGGACATTGTGCTCATAAATGTTGCTCCAATATCCACTGAACTGAATCATTCATTCAGGCCTATTGTGCAACTGAAGTATTATCACCACTGGACTATTTGTTGACCAATTGTACTGTGTGATATGTTTGATCAAACATGAGTTTTAACCCACAAGACAAGAAAACACAATAGAAAACATGAGATCTCACTGATTAGACAACCAACCAGATGAACGAACAGCGAGGCATTTGTTCAGTTGTTTCTGCCTGTTGTTTCTACCAAGAGAATATGTCATTGATACTGTGCACCAACATCAGATATGAATGGGATAATGTGCAGCAAGTGCACAGTATTGATGAAAACAATTATTTATTGATTTAATAAATATCGTTTTGATTCCGATCAAATAGTCCGTTCCACAGCGTACCAACAGGTGGAACTGCGGTGACAACAACGTAATGTAAAATAACAGCAGCACTGATCAAGGTTTTCTGTAACTCTCCAAGTCCGTTCACATTTATTTTCAACCAACCAGAATAATACAACATTCTGAGTTATATGCTTATTTGGTTTTCACAAGGGCTGAAAATTATGGAAGAAGCTAGGTTTTGAAAAAACTTCCCACAGGTCTAAACTCACTAACAAACACATTATATGGCCTCAGTTCTTACTCAACAATACAGGAAATAGTTTCAATATAATGACCTTTATCTGTCTTTTAATCTTGTCTCTAAAAACTCATGTGTTCTGAAACCTCTAGGCTTAATTTCCCCTCTGATTTTTTATCTACTGGGACACTTGAACATTTTGGAAGTACTATCAGCCCAGTGAAACATGGATTTAAGTGACTTGGCAAATTGTCATTTGATATCGGCTAATTTGACACAGTGTTGACAGAGCGGTTCATTAGAGCTGGATCAGTGGACCCTGTCTCATGATGGGATGTAAAGAAACGTTTCCTGCTCTGGTTCCAGCCGATGAGCAGAGAGAGCTGTAGCTGAGGAATAATGACATATAAAGATATATCAGCCTTAGAAAGACACATGTAGGATATGTAAGAGAATGCTCTAAACCAGAATTAAATGAACATAATTAAAAATAGATAATGTAATGGATGGTTGTGTTAATAAAACGTACTAAAAGGGTAAGTATTTTTCTACTCCTTCCCGTCTTCTCTCCCTTCCCTCTTTTTTACTTCTGTTCTTTTTTTCCTTTCTCCCTCCTTGCCTTATCTCCTCCCTTAATTCCCACTTCTTAATATTAACATATAGGACTGTGACCGGGACATGACAAAACAAACGACCCTCACACGACTTCATATTAGCTTTACATGAACCATGAAAAGATCTACAGAGGATGAACTTTAGAATATCGTCTTTAGTGTATGTGTAGGAGCCATTTTATGGGTGTTGTTGGCATGTCAGTTTATTTTATTTAAATGTATAGTGCAATACTATTTTGAACACTTGGTGGCGGGGTTTAGCTGCACCGGGTGTATGCAAGGGGTCATAGGTGACAGGAAAGGACGAGGACACAGGAGGAAGAGCACACCGATTCCACCAGCCAGACAGGCAGCCCCGATACCACAACTAT